>NC_056574.1:10169928-10250312 GCF_018340385.1 Cyprinus carpio | reverse complement strand
TTAACAATCAAAAACAATCAGTCTGGTTTGATGATCATATGAGACAATTTTGCTTAAAAAAATGCAAAGAAGAAACAAAAACAATTGACAAAATATTTTGTCTGATGATCAAGACTGCAGAAACTGAAAGCACACCTCTGACACTGATGGTGTTGAGATTTGCTCTCATATATTTGTACCTCTGAACACAGAATCATATTCATACACCATGACAAGGGATTTAATGAGTTTATGTCCGTGTGTCCAACCACAAAGACTCAGTAATGGATATACAAAAGTGCAATACAACATGACAATAGTCCATGTGCAGCATGCTGTCTTTCTTGGTTCAGGACCTAAAATCTAGTAAAGGATCCATTAACCTTCTATCCACTGGTGGTGGATGAGTAGATACCCCACTTCTATGTAAAGCACTTTGAGTGCCCAGAAAAAGTGCTGCTATATAAATGTAAGGAATTATAAATTATTAAAGATGTTTAATGGCTTTTAACATATTAAGAGCCATGAAAACACCAGACTCATAAGAGCCATTTGTTCTGTTCTTATATTTCATTAGTGTAACAAATCTGTTAGTTGCTAAACTACTCTTTTTACTCTGGTTAAGTGTAACACTTCAAGTAACACATACTCAAAGATCAACAGTTGACTGGAATTATTAACTATTGCACACATAATTTAGCTGTTGCACACATCAGTGTACAGTCACACAGTAGGGTCACGGCAGTAACTGACAATTGAAAGAAAATTACTTTCAGACTCATTTTAAAGAACATTTTAAATAATATTTTTTTTGAATTAATTAAATTGTATAAATAAATTCAAGATAGATATTCTTGACTTGGTGTGACTTGACTTCAAACATGGGGTGCACAAAGTATTTGTCTGGGATTATAATATCATTTAATGGATAAATATAATTTTTGTGAAGAAATTGTAAGAAAAGACATTAATAAATGGACATGACATGTAACCTAAATTACAGAGATTGCATGTGAAAGAGGAAGTACTATACAGAAAGATAAAACAGTGTGAAGAGAAGCTGACATCAGTGGGTTTCAGATCTGGTTTTATTCTTGCTTCATGCAGAATAACATAAGAATCATAATCAGTGTTGCTTGCAAAGCATCAAGTATTACTATTGATCATACATGTGATTCATGTTTTTTTTATATAAATCTCTAACTTTTATTACAGTTTTTCTCAATTGCAATATAAAAAAGCATTACATTAGGCACAACTATTAACACTATTCTTGTGTTTCACAACTCCTACACATATTCAGCTCTTAACAAATCCCAATGTCACCACAACCAGCAGTTCTCACAGCGTGAACACTAGTGTGCATCATGTGTACACGCCTGTCAGAACCACAGGATGTGTAAAATAATCATGTGTGAATACATTTGCTGCGTGTGAAAAAAAACAAAAAAAAACCTTCAGGAATTGATTCAAACTTGATAGTATTCTTTGGTAGCACTTTATTTTACAGTACGTGTACTCCACTGTTACGTACATGGCAAATATCTTGTACCTACAAGCAAATTGAGTGGTAACACAAGGTGCTACCTGAAGTGTATGTACATGGTAACAAATAAGAAACACGGCTGTACTTAACAGTCGTGGCATGCATGGCAATTATTTTGTACATACAGACAAGTGTGGGTACTTACAAGTAGTGTCCGTACATGGTAACTAATTAGACACTTTACAGTACTTACTAATGTATATAAAACCCGATTCTGTAGTGCTTAGGGACAAGTGGATACAAACAGGCACATCCTCACAGTATCTGTATATGGTAACTAACAAGACACATAACTGTACATACTAATGATATGTACATGTACAATGTGTAGCACCTACAGAAAATGTGGTATTATGTGGTAGAAAAGGGGTAAAGAAAATATGATTATATCTACACTGTACTTGCACATTTGCGCTGGCTCCCCTGTTTGTTTTAGAATTAAATATATTTACATTTTTGTATATAAATCATTAAACAACCAGGCACCTTTGTACCTCACAAACCTCTTGATACCTTATAACCCCCCTAGAGATTTGTGCTAAGAACACTATAAACATCTGGTAGTGCCTTATTCGGCATCAGAAAGGTGATAGGGCTTTTGCAGAAGTTGGGCTGAGATTGTGGTTATTTGTGATTGAACATATCAGATGCTAAATCTCTGTCAATGTTTAAGAAACTCCTGAAAGCTCACTTGGGGGTGACAGTTTATGTGAGTTAAATTATGTAGGAGATTATTTGTGATTGATAGATTGGTCAGTATGTGTGTGATGGTGTTTTGGTTGTTTGCTTTTATGTAAAGCACTGTGGGGTTCACTCTTGGGGTTCTTTTAGTAGTGCCATATAAATAAAAAAACAAACCAAACCAAGGTCCAAAACGGTAGGAAAAACATCACTGCAGTACTCCAGGTGACTTCAGTGGTTTAATCTCACTTTAATGATGTTTTTCCTACCGTTCTGGATCTTGAATGTGGTAGTTCTGCTGCTCTCAGTGGGGGGTGGAAATGCTCTCGGATTTAATCAAAAATATCTTCATTTTTGTTCTGAAGATGAACAATGACATGAGAGTAATTAATGACAGAATTTTCATTTTTGGGTGAAGTATCCCTCTAAGAATAATCCCAACGCAAAGCTATCAGCAAAATCTTTCACTTCAACACACAAGGTTTCAGTTTTGAGGCTGGAGATAAGTGTTCCTTACAGTAGCATTCCCAGTGTACCACACTTGTGGTTTTGGCCACTTGAGAGTGCAAGACGGTCCCAGGTCTCAAAAATGCAAAAGTTCAGTGCCCTTAATGCTCTTAACCCACACTTCAGAACAGTATTTGAGACTAAGTGTATCCAATCATGCATCATGTCCAGGAACTCATGTGTCCCAAAATGAAATGTCAAGGAAAATATTCGTATCACACACATATTGACCAATCTAACAATCACAAATAATCTCCTATATAATTTAACTCACATAAGCTGCCACCCCCCAAGTGAGCTTTCAGCAGTTTCTTAAACATTGACAGAGAATTAGCATCTGATATGTGCGGGCAAATTATTACACAATCTCAATCTTTCTGATGCCGAATTAGGCACTACCAGATTTTTTATGTGTTCTTAGCACAAATCTCTAGGTGGGTTATAAGGTATCAAGAGGTTTGTGAGGTACAAAGGTGCCTGGTTGTTTAATGATTTATATACAAAATTAAAATATATTTAATTCTAAAACAAACAGGGAGCCAGAGCAAATTTGCAAGTACAGTGTAGATATAATCATATTTCTTTACCTTTTTTTTACCACATAATACCACACTTTTTCTGTAGGTGCTACACATTTACATGTACATATCATTAGTATGTACAGTTATGTGTCTTGTTAGTTACCATATACAGATACTGTGAGGATGTGCCTGTTTGTATCCACTTGTCCCTAAGCACTACATATTTACCATGTATATACATTAGTAAGTACAGTAAAGTATCTTATTAGTTACCATGTACGGACACTACTTGTAAGTACCCACACTCGTCTGTATGTACAAAATAATTACCATGCATGCACGACTGTTAAGTACAGCCGTGTTTCTTATTTGTTACCATGTACATACACTTCAGGTAAGCACCTTGTGTTACCACTCATTTGCTTGTAGGTACAAGATATTTGCCATGTACGTAACAGTGGAGTACAGTACTGTAGAATAAAGTGCTACTGAAGAATACTATCAAGTTTGAATCAATTCCTGAACGTTTTTTTTTTTTTTTTTTTCACAGCAGCAAATGTATTCACACATGATTATTTTTACACATCCTGTGGTTCTGACAGGCGTGTACACATGATGCACACTAGTGTTCACGCTGTGAGAACTGCTGGTTGTGGTGACATTGGGATTTGTTAAGAGCTGAATATGTGTAGAGTTGTGAAACACAAGAATAGTGTTAATAGTTGTGCCTAATGTAATGCTTTTTATATTGCAATTGAGAAAAACTGTAATAAAGTTAGAGATTTATATATAAAAAAAACATGAATCACATGTATGATCAATAGTAATACTGATGCTTTGCAAGCAACACTGATTATGATTCTTATGTTATTCTGCATGAAGCAAGAATAAAACCAGATCTGAAACCCACTGATGTGAGCTTCTCTTCACACTGTTTTATTTTTCTATATAGTACTTCCTCTTTCACATTCAGTCTCTACAATTTAGGGTACATGTCATGTCCATTTATTAATGTCTTTTCTTACAATTTTCTTCACAAAAATTATATTTGTCCATTAAATGATATTATAATCCCAGACAAATACTTTGTGCACCCCATGTTTGAAGTCAAGTCACACCAAGTCAACAATATCTATCATGAATTTATTTATACAATTTAATTAATTCCAAAAAAATATTATTTAAAATGTTCTTTAAAATGAGTCTGAAAGTAATTTTCCTTAAATTGTCAGTTACTGCCGTGACCCTACTGTGTGACTGTGCACTGATGAGCAACAGCTAATTATGTGTGCAATAGTTAATAATTCCAGTCAACTGTTGATCTTTTGAGTACATGTGTTACTTGAAGTGTTACGCTTAACCAGAGTAAAAAGAGTAGTTTAGCAACTAACAGATTTGTTACACTAATTCATTATATAAACAGAACAAATGGCTCTTATGAGTCTGGTGTTTTTGTGGCTCTAAACATGTGAAAAGTCATTAAACATCTTTAGATAGAAGGTTAATGGATCCTTTACTAGATTTTAGGTACTGATCCAAGAAAGACAGCATTCTGCACATGGACTATTGTCATGTTGTATTGCACTTTTGTATATCCATTACTGAGTCTTTGTTGTTGGAACGGACATAAGAATCATTAAATCCCTTGTCTTGGTGTATGAATATGATTCTGTGTTCAGAGGTACAAATATATCAGAGCCAAACTCAACACCATCAGTGTCAGAGGTCTGATAAAATAGAAACAGATGGACATGTGCTAATTTTTGTGGTTTGGTTTGTTCTGTTTGAGCTCGGTGACATTAACCAGTGTGAGAGCAGCAGCTGATCACTAGTTTCTGCTTCTTTACTTCCATAAAATTAGGTAAGTTATAAATACAGATAATACCATATTATAAAGATCTGTCAAAGTATTGTTTCATTTTCCTTGTTCATACAAAGAATATTACTTCTCATAAAGGCAGATTGATGCTGTTCAGTTTGATACTGAATCATGACAACATTTCTGTCAAAAACTTGCATGTTAGTCAGTGTGATATTATCTGAAAATATTACAAGATTATTAACAATCTTAATTTTTTCTCTCTAACACCTGAGGTGTATTTGTATGTCTTTAATGAGTCATTGTGTTGACTGTAGGTATCAGGAAGTCTCGAGTCTTTAACCGTCTGTCATTATTCGGTCAGTATGGAGCTCAGTCAACTTCATCTTGTGCTCCGTGAGTACTGCTTTCTCTTGATGTATTTCAGTGGATTTTAATTGTTTTTATATTGTGAACAGGATCAAGTAATTTAGTGTTCCTGGATTCTTTTCATGCTGCTCTCAGACTTTCAAATCCTGTCCTTCCATGATATATGAGTAAAAATGAGCTTGAGGGAGTAAGTGTGCAGTGAGTTCTGGATGTGAAAGAGAAATGCACTGTTTTGGTCAGTCTGTTTTTGTGCTTTTTAATAGTGTTTGTTGAATCAGTTCTGTTGGCTTGTTTTGCACACATGCTTTAACTAGATGTTCACTAGTACACAGTTCTCTCTTTTTACTCTGCTTGTGATCAAACTGTCTCTCTGCTACGATGATGGGGAAAAAAAAAAGAAATGAATTAAGCTAAATATCGATTTATGTTCTGGCCTTTACTCCAGGCTGCAGAAGCATGGAGTGGGTTTGCATTTGGTCACAAACTTCATTCCACGATGCGTTCCTTTTCCTGTTCTTATTTATTTTATTCAATAATTGCTCAACAAAACAACAATTAAAATGAAGATACAAATTATACAAATTAAATTCATTCATTCAACAAAAAAAGGACTTTCCACAAAACAACACATTTGAGGTATTAAAAAACTGTGTCTGACCCGCTCCATTACTAACGGCGTTAACTGATTAAATAAAACAAAACATGACGGATACAAATTACACAGTGAACATCTTTATTTAATGATTAACTGATTAAATAAAACAAAACAAATAACATTTAAACATAAATAGTAAAAGTGAAAATAAAATTTTATAATACATTTTTTCTTAAATGGCATATGACATAAAACAGCATATTTTATTTAGATATTGACACAAAAACTATATTGTGAGGCTGAGAAACGTGAGAGTAAAATGATGGTGTCTTAGCAGCAAAGGAAGAATATAGTCTACCTTTATGTGGCTAATGTAAAATACACAATATCAGCTCCATGTTCACATTCTAGTGAGTTTTTCTCTGTGTTTTAGTGCTGATTTCAAGCATCCACTCTGCACACACTGAAGGTGAGTGAATTTCATCACATATTCAGTTGAGTGATTCTACACTGTTACAAACTAGCTGTGAAAAAGATTGTTTAATATATGATTTTAAATACACCTCTTACAAGTTATTTTTGTGTTGTGACTACAGGAAAATAACAGTGCACCATAGCAGTTGCCAAACACGCAAATCTTTTCCTCAATGATTCAGGAAGACACTATATAGGTTAAGATAACAGCTAAAGACAACATTCGTCTTAGTCCTAACTAAGTCTGTTTTAACCCCTGTGTGGATTTTACCCATACGGCTCTCTTGTTGTATTAATCAGTAAAACAAGCTCCATTTGATTGAATTTCTATTATTGGATATATTTTTTATTAACATTATTTCATCTTGTGAGATTGGTTGTCAGTTGCAACAGAAAAGACCAAAACCCACAGTAACCATTAAACCTGCTCAACATGTGTTCAGTAGAAGGGGACTAGTCCACTCTCAGATTGTGACATATATAGTGAAGGAGTCACTAGCTGGCGCTACATGGCTGGGTATAAAGAAGGTTCAACCACGTGTTTCGAGTGATCAACAGGAACACACACTCAAGGTCTGTTACTGAGTCTGACGCAGGTAAATACACCTGTAGAGGGGGGAGGGGGAATCAGAGACAAGAAGGTCAAGGCTGGTCACAAAAGAGTGATTGCAGTTACCTGAGGATTATGATCCCAGAGCTGTTTTAATCATTTCTTACGTTGATAAAACATTTAACATGTTATTAATGAGTGATTTCTCTATTTCAGATCCCAGAGCTGTTTTAATCATTTCTTACGTGGTTAAAAAAACAAACTTTGAATCCGGTTTGGCTAAAAAAAATAATTCATATCCTGATCATAATTGTCATAATATCCTGAAAGATAATTTCAGTTTCTGCAGTCTTGATCATCAGACAAAATATTTTGTCAGCTGTTTTTGCTTCTTTTCATTATTTTTTAAACAAAATTGTCTCATATGATCATCAAACCAGGTTTCACTAAATATTTTTTGATTGTTCAACATTACCAAATGAGTACTCTAAACAAAGTGAGTCATGATGTATCTACTCTGCAACACTTCTGTTTAAATAAGCTTTCAGAACTAATACCAGTTTTTCTATTTAATGTTGACCTCTTTGCCATTTTGAGTTTTATTGGTAAACTGCTGGTAAATGTAGTACCCTCACTGCCGTGATGAGTGGGAGAAAAAGTATAAATGATGCAACAGGACACGGGCGGAGCTGCTGCTGCTTTCAATCATCAGAGTCTGTGTATTGTTTTTTTAACCATTTTTTAAAACAGTTTCAAATACATCTATATGTCAATAATGACAGAGCATCACTTCAAGAGAAGTCACAATATAGAAAAAAGTAGTACATATATACAGTCTTTCATTGACTACTGTGTTCACAAATTAAACACTATAAAATACTAATTTCTAACATATAATATACACGTGACATTTTCCACTCTTCCTGTGTTTTACATTTAAATGAACCCTGACAATGTGTTCATATATCAGCAAAACTTACAATTGTAATAATCACATTATTTAACTGAAACAAATCATACTGGTGGATTCACTCTAATATCGCGTCATCCCTGAGACCGCATGGTCTCCGTCATTAAGACAGAATAGATCATGACGTCACACGCGACACACAGACGTAACTTGAAGCGAACTTTTACACAACTCAAATTAAACACCTTAAACTCTCTCATTTTACATTCGTCATAACTCTCTGACATGTCAAGAACATATTTCTTATAACACTTAATGTGATACCATACTCTGATGAGGGGAGATAAAAGTATAAATAATACACAGGACACGGAGCCGCTGCTGCTTCAATCATCAGAGTCCTGTGTATTGTTTTGTTAGGGCTGGGCATCGATTCCAAAAAGAATCGATTCCTCGATTCCGAGGCGTTGGGAATCGAGAGTCGATTTCAAAGGATGGAATCGATTCCAGCAAGGGGAATCGACTCCTCATTCAGAGTCTTTTTCAGTTCAACGAGGCTTATCTATGGGAGTCTCTCAAAAAACGGAAGGCTACATCCTACAAAAAATGGCTGCACACATTTAAATTCACGAAAATAAACAGAAAGGAAACTAGTTGGTACTGATCATTTGATTTTAGGATGTAGCCTTCCGTTTCAGAAGCACAATTCACCAAAAGCCATAATTACAAGAGTTGTGAGATAAAAGATTTTCAATTTTATATTTTAAAAAACGATTCAGAGGTTATTTTACGGTGGAACTGGCTTGTCCACAAATTTGAGCGCTGCATGACAGAATAGATCATGACGTCATTGAGGGTCTTGATCTTATTACCATCTAAAATACTATTTTTTAAAACATTTCTATCAGCCAATGATAATTATAAAAGAACACGTCACGAGCATCAGTGGCCGAGAGCGCATCTGATTAACAAATAAAACCATGAGCTCTATCAGTTATTAGCCTTTCAGTGTACAGGTTTGTTAATATTGTTGCAAAAGTATACAGTCAAAGTAAACTTCTATCAGCGAATCAGCTGCACTGTGCACATTTATTTTAGACAACTTCATGTCTTATTTAGTTTCATGCGAGATAAACGCATGTCCCTGCTGAGAAGCCAAAGAGTATAGAAGCCCAAGAGGCGAAAACTCTGTTGTGTTATGGGTAACAGTCTGTAGATGGCGCTGCGGAGCGCGGCCGCCATTATGGACTGAAAGCTGTCCTGAAATCGTTAGCGTCCAGTTTGCTATAAATTTTGTATAGAAATCTCTATACAAAACCTGAACTGGAAAGCTAGTAGCTGGCTAGTAGTACACATAGTTTGGCTGCTTCCGAAAGATAATGGTCATAGAGTTCTTTTGTTGTTCATGTGATGCACTTTTGCTAAATTAGTGGACACGCTTTTTGACTAAGCTTCCCATTTCTATGTCAATGCCTCTTCTCTCTCACAAAAAGAAAAAAACATACAAACAAACTCCTCAAATAAACACAAATGCACACACAATAGATGGTGTGTGTTATCTGATTAATTACTGAGAATCTTAATGGCACCACTTCACAAAAATTTTAGTACTGTTTATAGGTCATGTGTGAATTGCAAGATTGCTCAGGAATAATGCACATCCCCTTTTTTTTTAGTACCTTTCCGTCTGTAATAGGACATTCACAGATGTGTTTTTGTCTTGCCATTGAAACGTCACCTGTGTGCACGTTCACTGAAGATGTTGAAAAAACAAGTTATTAATATTGTTTGTGAAAATTCCGATGTAAAAGATGAACTCTTTAGAAATGCTCATTTATAATTTTTATTTATTTATTTATTTATTTATTTTTCCAAATCATATAATATCTGGTGATTGGTCACTAATGTCAAAATCAACATTTGAATTAAATTTATTACTGGGTTGTCTGCGATATATATTATTTCTGAATTTCTGTTTATTCATATACAGGAAAATGCATAATAGAACATAATATTGATAGATTAGTACGGTTTGCATAAGGTAATTTTTAATAATTGTGTATCTTTGCAAACCGTAAAAAAGGGTTGGGTAGGCTAATGAAGCCGATTCAGTGGGGGACATACCCTTACGCGAAAAGTATATAGGAATCTTATAGTATTTTGGGACAAAATATTATAGTAATCTTACAGGAATACAAGGCCTGATAGTGAGTATTTGGGACATACTACAGAAGTACAATAAGAACTACTATAGAAATACTATAGCAGCTTAAAAATATTATAGAGGGTGGGGGGGGGGGGGGTATTACAAGAACAGACACAGAAAGTATGTTATGTTCTGTAATACCTGTATTATATCCTAGAGCCGCTGCTATAGTATTTTCTATAGTAGTCTTATAGTACTTCTATAGTAATATTTTTGTCCCAAAATACATATTTTCCTACGGGAATTAGGCCATGCATAACCGACACATAGACGTATATTGTTCTGTTCATTTAAACGTCGGTCATCGCCTCATTAATGTATTTTTAAATTGTTTTTCATATTTAGATATGACGCCAAGAAAATAAATTTTTAAGTTACCGTTTTTGTTATGTTAAGTTTTTCAGTGCCATTGGACTCCCATTTATATTCGCTGCGTTTTTTGCTTCAGTTTTTTCAGTACCATAATGGCGGCCCGCGCCGCGCAGCCGCACGTCAAGGGGTGGCAAGGCGACTGATTGCTATGCGGCTTCTATTGAGTTTTCGCCTCTTGGCTTCTATACTCTTTGGGCGAGCTGGTTCATGACTAATTTCCACGGGCAAAGCTGACCAAAATTTTGTATCCGTCATTTTTTATTTTTTTTTAAACCCCCTTCTAACTGTCACCTCACCCCCCCCCCCCCCCCCCCCAACCGCGCCCCCCCCGCCCCCACCCACCCCGGGGCAGGGGGGGGGGGGGGGGGGGGGGGGTGCCCCGGGCGGGGGGGGGGGGGGGGGCCCCCCCCCGTCGGCCCCCCCCCACCCTCCCCCCCGGGGCCCCCCCCCCCACCCCGCTCCCCCCCCGATCCCCCCCCCAACCACCAGCCCTCCCACCCTCTCCCATTTTTTTAAAAATAGCCATTAAAGTGCACTATTCAAAATTAAATTGTTGTATTTTTTGAAACACTTTGGGAATATAGACATACGGTTGTCCTCTTTTTAAAGAAAAAGTTAGCAGATTTTGGCAAAGTTGATTTTTTTTTCAAAAAGTAAAGTCTCAAAAAGTTATATAAGTTTTTAAATGTCCTGTAAAAGAAAATGCCTATATTAGTTTTATTTTATGTTTATTTATTATAAATTTTATATAACAGTTTTACTCTAAATTGGTATAAAAATTAAAGCCTTGTGTCGAAAAGTTTTTTCCCAATTTGAAGTTGATATAAAAATCCAAATTGAGGTTCCCCTGGTGAGATTTTTATAAAATTTAGCGTCATACTCACAACAGCCACTGGGACCATCAAAAACCCTTTGATTTTGTTTAATGATTTTTCCCTATATTTCTCTTTCAATTTTCCTTCAATACTCAAAATAACCACCAAATATGGAATCCTGAGACTCAGACCTTTCCAATGATATGTTTGTTGTTGCCAAGATTATAAAAAGTTTTGATTCTAAAAGACCGTAATGCATTTTGTAATATGACACTTGACACTGCCCACTAAGGGGGAGGAGACCGCCATGAGATTTTAAAGTACAATTTCCATGGTAACGCAATGTCCAATTTCAAAATGGTTTTCACAGGATGAATCTTGGGCTTCTAAGCTTTCAAATGATATATAATTTATGATGATTACTAATCATAGGAAGGATACATTCTAAGACATATCCTGCAGTCATCATGGTGAGATTAGGTTGCTTCTAAACAAACAAAGCTTCGTATCATAGGAAGGATACATTCTAAGACATATCCTGCAGTCATCACGGTGAGATTAGGTTGCTTCAATCAAAAAAAAAAAAAAATTGGATAGAATCGAAAAGAACAGTGAGGAATCGATTCCCATCGATTCCAGGACCAGTTAAGATCCGTGAAAAAACAGTCGTGAGGTCACCAAGCAAAACTCTTCGAGGCTGCACATCTAGCGCCCTTCCTTTAACTTGTTTAATTGCACGTTCTGCAGGGCGCACATGATGGTACCTTTGCTGATTAGCTGTAATCAGCAGCACAGCAGCTTAATTTGCAATTACTTGAGATTTACGACACGTCATTACGTGACAATGATCAACAGACAGCAGCAAAAACTTGAGGAAATACACTAGTGAGTCTTCTGCTCTGAAAGTACACTGCGTTTATGTTTGTCAGAGCAGAGAGGCGTAAAACAATTTATATTGACAAAGCATGCAAACAGAAGCTAGGGACTGTGAGTGCCACAGAGTTCACTGGACCCAATGGAAATCTATATTATGAATCTGCAATGATGAAGCAGTAATTTCAGTGTCTCAGATGTAGGTGGTGAGGCCTCTTGATCGTCAGTAACAGGCAAGAAAGAACTCAATCTATTGACCTCTGAAAAACCCTCTCTAGCGATGTGAGGCAACCATGTGGTGTCTTGAACTGGTGTATTGTGCTCGAAGCTTTTGTACTTATTTAAATAATTAATCTAGCTTTTTATGTGATTCAGTGCATGTTTGCTCTGTTTCTGTAGCTGGTGTGGATTCTGGGAGAGTCCTGTTCATCCTGTGACTGAAGAGGAGATCATCTTGATTCTGCGCTGTTTATATCAACATACAACCCCAGCAAACCTCAAAGCTGATTTCTATAAAGATGGATCACTCATCCAGAATCAAACTACAGAGAACGACCATCACCACTGTCTCAAAGTCACATGAGGGTTTTCTACTACTGCAAAACACCCAACGAGAGGAGAGTCACACCCAAGAGCTGGATCTCAGTCAGAGGGAGTCTCAGATGAAACACTGCTGTATGTATGAGCTGATTTTTCGTCATATGTTTCTTGTTCGATACAGCGCATGAAATAAATGCTTCTGTTCTCTTTTTCATGTTTCATTCAGAATCTCCAGATCTCTGTCCTCAGCATACTCAGTTTTGCTGGCCGCTTGTCCATATCTGCTAGTGACAGTCATGCTGTCTTCAGATCTGCAGAATGAGATGAAAAACAGCTGAATGATTTATTATAAGTAATCGTTTTGCTCACTGGGCGACATTTGGCAAAAAAAAATTGCAATAAAAAAACTCATGTATTGAATTGATCTGCCTCAGTCCTTTAAGCATCTTTGCTGTAATATATATAGTAATAGTCCCCTCTACACAGCCGTGGCTTTGGTGCCCTTTTGTTCTAGTCAAATGTTGTGTTAAATATAGTTTTAACAAAAATATGGTACAGTAGGTCAGAGAAAAGCAATAAATGCAAGAAAAAAAAAAAAAAAAAACATATGTACAAATAAATCAAGACAAAAAATACACTTTCTGTATTTAACAATTAAATTTTTTTAAAGTTTAAAGAAGAAAGCGTCAGTCTGATAATGATTAAACTTTTGTAATGGTGTGAAAACTCAGCTTCATCCTGAAAATCTCTCCAGAATCTCATTCACTCAGCTCATGACAGTATATATATGCTTGCTGTAAAACTCATGTTTTTGGAATAACCACTGCATAAAATCAAGAAATTAATCACTTTCAAGTTTTTGGTTGGGTGGTGGGGGTGTATTTATTTATTTATTTATTTTTTTCAATCATTATTATTAATGATTGTTTTTTTGTTTGTTTGTTTGTTTGTTTGTTTTTAATGTTTATTTGTTAAATTGTAAGTTATATATGTTTTTATATGTTAAAAGTGTAGATTACAAGAGTGATTCATGATGACTTCCTCAATAAAAAAAGTTTATACATTTACAATTCATACGCAAAGTAAATTTCAAATCTATTAATGTGTTTTTAATGACACTATCACTGAGGCCTTACTGATATCTCAAATTACAGAGTTTTCTGGAACAGCCTTTATCCAAGTTTTTTTTCAAGGTATATTGCAACATTCCTACTTGTTGAACCAAATCCTATATTAGTATATTGGAGTTGGACCTCCGAAGATTTTTGATGAGACTTACACGCATTAGGTACAAAAACAGTTTATTTCATATTATTCTCTGCCAAAAAACCTATCCTTTTGTTGTACAGAAGAAAACAATTCCGTTTCCAACTCTTAATTGGTTGGCTGGACAGGAGTGTGACGAGCTACAGACATTGGAAAGAATTCAGTTATACCAATGATTGCCAAGATTCTGTTATTTGAAAAATCATCACCTTTTATTTCCTTTTACAATCTTGTGATTTAAGATGTGTGATTATGCCCTTCAGTACCTACTTTTACCACTGGTTAGCACTTATGGGTGTAGTTTTTGGTTGGGTGGTGGATGTTGGGGGGGTATTTATTTATTTTATTTTTTCAATCATTATTATTAATGATTAATGATTATTTTGTTTTGTTTTTGTTAAATTGTAAGTTATATATTTGTATTTAAAAAGTGTAATTACTATGTTATCGACTAAAATTTGTTAAATCCTGATCCTTACCTAATTGGAGCATGGTAGGGAGGGTGGGTGCCTTTCTTTATTATTCGTTTTTCTCCTGGTTATGATGATAGTGGGGAGGAAGCTTTTGTACTTTGTTTAGTTTCTTTTTAATTCTAGGTCAGTATCTCTAAAATGGGTTAGCTTTGTTTTGTTATTTGTTTTTGGCTCTTCCCCCTCCTAGGCTTATGTTGCTCCTTATCTACTTTTGTTTAATTAAATTGCACTTAATGTACAAAAAAATAGTTTGTCACCCAAATTAGTTGACTAAGTAATACAGTAAATACCAGTTATAGTATAACAAAACTACAATTCTCGTGAAATTATGTATATAATTAAATAATATCTAGACATCAGTGGGTTTGAATTACGGAGACATACTGGGAACACAATCAAACGTGATCCCAAACTTAGGGAATTGGGCAGACTCCGGGTGCGCATATTAAAATTGTGAATTGCGTCACATTTAAGTTTTTTTTTTTTTTGGAAAAGTGGTGAAAAATTTTGTTTTATGTTCGTTAACACACTAATGTGACCATATGGGGATATTCTTGTGTGTACGAACTAACACTCATTCTGCAGTCATAAAACCTGGTTCGAAAATCTTAACCCCAGCAATATTTAAACTGTTTGAATTACATCTCAACGGATAACAATTTACTCATAAAAAAAAAAACCTTAGGCACTTGAACAAACGGAACACATGTAAAAAGTTACAGGTTCCATGCGGTCCATTTTTTTTGTTATTTTTATTTTTTCCCACTTTGTGTTTGTCGGCCACACAAAAAAAAAAAAAAACAAAAAAAAACCAAGCGACCCCTCTGGGCAGATAAGCGCCTCTAGTGAAACACCGTTTCTAACAGGGTGGATATCTCTGAGGAACTTGATTACCTTGCCGTAGGAACCCTAATTTATATATAAAATGGCCAAAGGAACCACCTTGGGGGTTACATTCGAATCGGCAAACCCATTATCTAATTTCCATTTCACTCTACTGTGGGTAACAGTGTGTAAACAGTTAATACAGTCACGTATATAATTTTGGATTAGCACCAACACCTGAACAACACTATTTTTAAGTAATATTTCAATGGTCAGAAAACAAAACAAACCGAATAAAATAAGATAACTTACATAGTCTGCTCTGATGAAAACCACTCTGATAATTGTAAGAGAAAGCATGTAAGAGAACTGGATGTTTCTGAAGTGAACAAAATTTAAATAAGAACATCTTATTAGTTTATGTGTATGCCTAATGACTCGAAAAAGTATGCATTAACCTAAGAATAGTCCTATATAGTACACAGTACATTGTAACAATGGATGTGTTCAACATTTAAACAAACGGAAACGACACAACAAATGATTTAGAAGCGTAAACGAGGAGTTGAGACGTTCACGATGACTCTAAAAGTGAACATAATGAGATAAACCGAAATAAAAATTAGTGTTTGGGCCCTTGTGAATGTAGTCTTCCATTCTCGTCCCACACAAGTTAATTAGATTCGGTTTTGCATCGCGACCTAGTAAATTAATATAGTTTAAACAAACATTTTTAAAATAAAAACATGCATTTAAGGTTGTGTCCAGTCTACGAATTAGTGTGACAAATAGTAAATCTAGTGTATTTATGTGGGGACTATTTACTCACCTTGCGCAGCGGTTGTGTCTATTGAGGAAAAGAGCCGTTACCTATCTTTGTATTTGAAATCGGCTTCTTACACGCGCATGTGAGCAAACAGGCAGGAGCGCTAGGAGGCACCAACCATCGCACGCATTTTCCTCTGACGATTGACGGACAGCTAATTTATACACTGAAAAACATAATTTCTGAATTAATTTCTTATACACTCCCTATTTCATTAGGGGACCAATCACAAAATTCTAAAAGATTACGTCTTCTACTGATTGGGTTATAATTGGCGTACGGATAATTATATGAACTGTGTTAATTAATCATGAAGTGCTGTTGGTGTGGACAGTTGGCTTTAAAGTTTCTAGGAAAAAACTCTCCACCTTTGAAATATGATTGAACCTGTAGCCTATCCTTCAATAAAACTATTTTTTAATGATTGCAGTATTTTAAGTTATACAGCGAATTTATTTTAAAATCCAACACCTGGTAGGTAGATAGAAGTGCACTCTGCGAGGAAACAAGATAAAAAAAATAATTTAGAATAATGGTGTAGCCACTGGCGGACTGTTATCTTGTAATCATTCCCTATGCGCTGAGAAACAGTGTTTTCAGAAAAGTAATTGTAACATGTTAGTTAGATATACTGTGGCTTGGTTGTAGATTTTGTATTGCAAGCCTGTTATTGTCCTTGTGTTCTTTTAGTTTTATTTATTTATTTTTTATGATGGCCACAATTCTGAACAGAACAAGCGTGCCCATTTTACAACCATTTGTAGTCTGTTCTAAGCATACAAGTATTTTTGTTTTCGACAATGGAAGGGTGCCGCAAAAGTCATTACGTTCCATCACATTCCAATAAACTAAATATTAATAATATTAATAATAATAATCAGTCATATTTCATTTTTGTACAGATGAACTCTCTGGGTCTTCCCGATGCTGGTTTTTACAAGTGAGATCTTCCAGGAACAACTTTAATGTTTAAAAGATCTTACAATAACCCTTTTTAAAACGTGTGAGTTCCTCCAGGAACCTCCAGAGCACTCGAGAAGGCTCAGTGTAATGAAAGAGTGACTTCCAGCAACTCAGAACTGGAACACAAAGTGCTTCAAGCGATCCCAAGAGTTCCGGGCACAAACTGCCAAAGAATATAAAGGTTCCTCCAGGAAACCTATTATGAGAAAAAAGAGCTTTGAGGCCACTTAATATTACATAATTTAAGTTTCACTAGCAGTTACTTAAAAGGATACCTGAGGAACCTTTAGTTTTTACAGTGAGTGAACGGTCTGTGATTAAAAAATAATAATAATAATAAAAAATTAAAAATAACAACAAATTAAAACCATCAACACATTTTAAAATTGTTACTTTTTTTTTGTTAAATATATACCACTCAAATTTTTTATATTTAATGCCTGTGAGTATGTTTACAACCTCATTATTGTATTTTTTGTTATATGACGATGTTGAAAACTTCACTGCTAAGCCAGACGGTCACAATTTATGGACTCAAAATCATGTTAATCATTCTAGGAACCACAATCAACAAATTAAATATAGAGAATGCTTATTAATACTAGCAAATTAAAGGTCATGTGTACCAAAAAATCTTCATATATTTATGTTAAGACACGTTTATAGGGGGGCCATTATAGTTGGGAGCTTTGATGCAGTAATGTCAGTCTTCTCAAAGTGCAAACAGGAAATAAGCCTGCCTCTGGTCATGTGACAAATTTTGCACTACATCACTGTGAAACTGCACATATTAAATTAAGACCCTTTATTTTTTCCATATTTGCAGGAAGTGCACTAAAACATCAAGTCAGAAAGGTTTTAAAGCTTTATACAAAGAAAACCTTTTTTTAACGCATCACATTGTGACCGGTGGGATTAAAGTTGCGGCTAAAATATACTGTTGGATAGTTTAATCCTACAACAATGTTGTAAAATACCATCTTCTGGTTTAGTTGTTGCTTTCTGTGAGGAAAACCCAAAAGAAAAAAAAAGACAAACTTAGTATTCATATTTGTTAAGAAGTATAATGCTACTTCCTTACCAGTCCCCTCTAGATTATTCGGAACATGAAAGTAATCAAACATTTTCAGAATATGGGTACAAAGGTTTATTTTACCACCACCGCCTAAAAAATTCAAGGGGGTTGTAAACCTGTCTACATATAATCACCATGGTCAAGACAATAAACTGTATAAAATTCACACTTTGGTAAAGATATCAGTCCGCATTTGAACTGCTGTGTGTGTGTGTGTGTGTGTGGTGTGTGTGTGTGTGTTGTGTGTGTGTGTGTGGTGTGTTGTGTTTGTAGTGTTTTCATATGTATCATTACCATTATTCAAGTACAGCTCCAAGTCAATATATTGCATTTAAAGCAAAACTAGAGTTACCTTGACCTGGCATAGCCTAGCGCTGGTTAAAAGCCTGCGGTATATCATAATCTCCTCCATAACCCTTACCAAAAAAAAAAGAATCTACTTCAATGTTTATTATATTATAGTATTCACGTATACGTTCAAGTATATTTTTAAGTATTACTTTATGTAGGCAGAGTATAAAAATATCAGTGTACTAGTGAGTATACTTGTAAACCGTGTACTGTTTCAATACTCTTTGGGACTAAATTGGGCCCACTTTCTAGTATATAAAAGGCATACTTTTAAGTATACTTTAAAAGTAATAACAGTAGCAAACTTTGAGTACACAACTAGTTTACCTCTAATGTTTGTAGTTTGTACTGCATTTATACTAAAAATGAACCTTATAGTTATACTGATAGTTTACTAATTAAAATGCTTTGTACATTCGAAGTATAATCTCAGTCAACTACTAGTTTAGTAGTTTGTATAATGCAAGTATACTCATAAGTTTTCTTGTTAACCTGTGAACTTTACATCATACTTTAAAGTATACTATGTCCCTATTTAGGTTTTAATTTGTATATATTTTGTTAATGACTATATGTGAACATACAAAAGCATCCAAAGAAAGAAAAGGGTATCTGCTTGTAATCAAAAACATTGTATTCTACTTCATGCATCTTTTTAAAAACACTTTAATGGCTAAATTTTCATAAAAAATAACCATTTTCGAACAAAACGCTGAAAAAAGAACTCTCTACTAATTGAAACACTGATTCAGAATGGATAAATGCAACCAAATAGTCGATCACACCCCAAAGCTTGACTGTAATTAATTACCTCTTCATCGGTCACATTTTGTTCATAAAGTTACAGTTTGATCTGATGTTTTTATGTCAGATGATCGAGTTAGATTACATGTGTTTTCTTCTTCACTTGTGTTTTTTTTTTTGGAAATTCTGTACAGAAGACGTGTACTAGCGCCCTCTACTGCATAATACTGAAAACACGGATTCTAGGAGCACAAGTATAGCTCAAATAATTTAGACGTTTTGTAAGTATCAAGTATACTTAAATATCATTTTAAGTATATTTCTGAGGAGTACATAAAGCCCCTTTCTGAGGAGAACATAAAGATAACAAATGCGAATACACTTAGAAATGTAAGTATCGTGTTTTAATTTCTCAAATAGCTGTGAAACAAATGTTAAAAGTCAGAAGTCTTAAAAAATGTGACCAGATTCATTGTTAGCTGGTCTGAGTGGCAAAAAAAGTTCTTGTATTTATGAAATTGGGGGCTGAATTTGATAATTCCTGTACCTGAGACAAAAACTCAGCCATTGTGGATCGGAGGTGAGGCATTACCCATCTGTAATATTTCCACTAGGACCTCTTGTGTTCACAAGCCCTCACCCATAAATGCCCACAACCAAATAGGAACAAGTAGGCCTCTAAAGGCTACTTATAATCCGACAAGTCTTTTCACTTGTATTTTTTATTATTATATACATTTATTTTTGTTTCACGATATATCCACAAATGTTTTAGGCAAACTAGATGATCCAGGAATATGATTTCTGAAGTCTTTTGCATGCAGCTGTCTTGTTGTATAGTCCTGCTGTCATATTTTCTAACCTTAAGAGATTCCAGGCCCTCTCTAATAATTTTATTTCCTCTTTATCTTCTTTTAGGACAGTTCTGATGAAAAAGGTGCTTCTAAGGAAACTTGAAAATGAATGAAGTTGTTTGTTACGTTTGTAATTATAGTCTATTAGTATTTGTAAATGAAGCAACAGTAATTTTCTGTGCATTGTTTTAGTTGAAACTTGTAAATAAAAGACAAGAAGTAGTTATGGAAATTGTTAATTTTTGCAAAGCAAGATATAATTTGTAAGCGTGACAGAAATTATTCCAATACATGTTTTTTTTTTTTTTTGTTTGTGTGGTGGAAAATTGTATTCCAATAACAATTTTTAGAGACTGAGAATGGAAACAACAAACAGTTTTGTCTTTGTATTGCTTTAATTTCTCTGCAGGAGAATGATCTGGTTTACACACAACAGCTTGAGTCTGTGTGCAAAGAGATAACACACAGACTCACAGAACACTTTTTATAGTATATAAAAAGATACACTGAAGGACAGATTAGGACCTTTGAGCCAATCATGTTGCTCAGTGCACATCAACCACCCATAACACATGCACATCTCATGCACATTACATGGCAGATGTCTGGTTACTCTCAAAACTGCCAGTCCCTGGTAAACAGTTTTTCATTAAATGTTGTTTTTCAACCTAAAGCAGTTATGTGCACAAGTTACATAAACTCAATGTCCCTATGGACTATATACTACCTTGATCATTGAATGTTTAAGAAGATACTTAAATGAGATGAATGCAATCAATGCAAGATTAACAAAATTAAAAATTGCCATAACATTTGTTTGTTTTTTGTTTTTTGCCTCTGAATAACATTTGAAAATGAAAATAAATTGTTCTATACTAAAAGTACTTTTTACAACGAATTAAAAATAACTTCACTTCAACATCTGAAAAACAACATCAACATTGTATTAATAATACATTAAACGGATTGGAAAAAGAAAAAGATACAGAAAAAGCATTAGTATGTACACTTTAATTCAGCTGAGCAGTGAGCCCCTGGACCTGGACGGGCTGCCATAGAGAGCCTGGTACACCTCTGCCAGCGGGACATCATCTGGGATAGTCTCCAGAGTGTTTGAGTGCATATTTCCACTGTCCAGCAGTGAGGTTCAGGTCTATCCTGCAGTACAGGGGTCTGATCTGATTTGAGGAAATGAGGAAAGGACTAATTTTGTAGAGCTATGACCAAGTAATCAGTGGAAGAAATATGAGTTACTTTAGTAAAGTACTTTCAGTATTAGTGCATTGAGGAAAAAAGTAATGCATTTAAAACCTTAAGTAAAACTGATATCCTTCATACTGTAATGTACTTAAGGTTTGAAGAGTAAAAGTAGCCTATGTATTCTGCAGAAAAAAACTTCCTATATAATGGTCTTTATATCACTTTAATATCACTGCTGCACTAGAGTGTACTGTAAGTTAAATTTTAAGTTTGTTAAATTTAAAATACTTTATAAAAGCCTACTGTTGGGCAGTTTCATGTACAACAGGCTAACTGAGACTTGTTATAGCACTTATATATCATTGCTCTTTTGTTGTTTTTGATTGCTTCCATTGTCCTCATTTGTAAGTCGCTTTGGATAAAAGCGTCTGCTAAATGACTAAATGTAAATGTAAATGTAACAGTGCATGATATTGTAAAGAACAATGTTTTTGTATTGTAGCTGTCCTGTGAGGAAAAATAAAAAAAATCAGTAGCATACTTCTCATTTTTATGTGAATACTTAAAGAATGTATTTCGTTACACTCTACCACTTTGTTGTTTAGCAGATAAAAAAAAAGAAAAAAAAAGAAATTATAGCTAGAATATTAACAAACAGTTGCTACAACTGCGAACCATATCAAGGCTGCTTCAGAAGCACTCGGACCGGTCTAGCCTACGGAGGACTGTTCTTGTTGCCTAGCAACTGCGACAGCTGCCGATGACGAGCGGGAGTAAAGTTTGTTAGTGAACTTTTTATATTCTGCTGCATAAAACTAAACAGGGTTGAAAACCTGTTTTAAATATGTTCACCATGGTCCATTATGTACATACAGTCAAATAATACAATAAGCAACATAAAATCACATTTTGGTAAGATATAAGTAATTTAATTTTGTATTTTTTCATGTCATTACCATATTCAAGTAAGTCGAAACCCAATACTTACATTTAAAGTATGATTCGGTAATTAACAGTCAAAAACTAACAATTCAGGCTCTAGTCATTTTCATTAACAAAAAACATCTATGGCAGCGCTCTTCTCGTACCGTTGCTATGCGACAGGAGCGCGATCGGAAACACCTTCTGGCTCAATCAGGAAATCCTGCGAAGGCTGGACACGGAGCGTCCTTTGAAGACTGCATTGGCCGCATCCTCCGAAGCATGCAGTCTTTGAATTGGGACACAGTTTATTAATCTACAACAGGGGTGCCCAACCTGGTCCTGATCAAACACTAATTAGGATCTGAAGAAGCACTTGATAATTACAGACATTTTATTTTAGCTTATTAAACCATTTTATATTAAACAATTGTCTCCATGTGGTCAGCAGCTGAGTTCTTGTCAAACAGGTGGGGGCCCTCCATGTAAATCTCTGTCTAAGATTGGCGACATAGTAGAGGAGATACCTGGAACGGCCAATCCATCTATTTGTGGCATTCCAGATGCCCCAGACCCTGCACTTCTCAAACTGAAGGAGTTACAAAGATGGTAAGAATAAAATTATGCATGTAATAATGTATGCATGTAATGTGCTTTTTTAATAAATTGATAGTATTTCAATCACCACATCAAATTGAATAAACATGTTTGCACTGTTTAACATTTTCTGCGTGTGAATGTAGTGTGGATAACTCTGGAGCCGGTACATCAGATGCATCTTCTCCTGCATCATCTCAGGACATCTCCCTGTGTCCTCCAGATGAGCCTTCTGCCTCACAAGACACTGGATTTGCACAGGGCACAGCCACTGAGGATGACATTGAGTCCCTTAAAAGAAAAAAGCTCAAATTGCAAATTAAGTTGCTGGAAATTTAAAATGAATATTACGCACTAAAACTGAAAAGAATAAAGAATACTCAATGATTGTACATATGCTTTGTGTAATAAAATTGTGTAAGGAAAAATTAGTTTGTTGTTACTTATTGTCGACAAGTTTGCTTACACAAAATGTGAGTTAGCAAAGCAGTCCCTTAGTGATGCTCTCCCTGAAATGCTTTGTAATGTGTGTTCGGTGGTTTTGTCATCATTCTCATCATAATCATGATCACTGTCATCATCACCATGATCGTCATTTTCATCGTCATCATCACCATCAAGCAATGGGAGGTTACGAGCTTTGCAAATATTGTGCAAAATGCCACAAGCCATAATAATGCGACAAGCACGCTCAGGTGAATGTCGAATCTCTCCATGAAGGACATGGAATCTTCTTTTCAGCTGTCCAATTCCTCTCTCCACCAAGGCCTCTTGTTACTTTGTGTGCTCTTCATGACGCAAAAACAATAAAAAAGAACATAGGTCAGATAAGTCAAGAATGCACTCATTGAACAAAATTGGTATCTTGTCTACAGTTCAGTCCAGTACAGTACCTGTTTTAATTGAGCTGCTGTTCTCCTTGAGGTCTTCTGTAAGGGGTGGGAAGCCAGTGTTTTAAAGGGTAACCCGAGTCTCCCAGCAGATGACATCCAGGGTGAACATAATTTTGTTCGAATAACCCAGTGAGGCCACTCTGGGAAAGAACCTGTGTGTTCTTAAGTCATGTGTTGACCCTGGCCATTTTGGCACAAGATCAAGGATCTTGTAATTGGCATCAAATACGACTTGAACATTGATGCTGTGGAATCCTTTTTGATTGATGTATGTCTCCTCATTTACAGTTGGAGCAATGATGCGTACATGGGTGCCATCAATTAGCCTGACTTCGTCATACTCATATCGAAATCCTCATAAAATCTGCTTGCTCTTGCCGTATAGTTTGAAGGTCAGTTGGGAAGTCAATGAACTGCCTTACTATGTCTGGTGTGGTTAGTGCAGCAACAGTGGTATTTAAGACCCTGCTAACTGTGGACTGTGATGGCCCTAAGTCATCACTGGTGCATTGCTGCATTTTTCCAGTCACCAAGAAACGCAGAGTCATTATAACTTTCATTTCTGCAGTTAAAGCATTGTTTCTTACAGTGGGAGAAGTTATTGAATTTCTGACTAGGTCAGTAACAAAAAGAATACACTGACGATCAAGCCTGTATCGTTTGATCAACTCTCTGTCATTATATAATTCCAACACATTCTTACGTTGTTGGAAACTGCGCGGCCTCCTCCTCTCTACTGCCATCTTGTTACTCCTAATTGGTTAGGAGACCTCTCCAGCTCTCTTAAATAATTTAGGAGCTGAGACCTAGTCTTAACACTTAGGAACCTTTATGAATCACACTTATTCTCAGAGGTGGAAAGTAACGAATTACATTTACTCGCGTTACTGTAATTGAGTAGCTTTTTTGTGTACTTCTACTTTTTAAAGTAATATTTTAAATATGTAGTTTTACTTAAGTATATCTTGTTTGAAGTATTGTACTTCTCTACATTTTAAAGCACATTAATTAATGAGTAAAAAAAAAAAAAAAAAAAAAAAAAGGCTCCCTGGAAACTACTGCAGTAGATAATGGGCAGGAGGGCAAACTGGTGCTAAAATCACAAGAAAGATGCAGACGGACAAAACAGGCATTAGTGGCGCAGACACCGCTGAAAACTAAACCCCGTCATATTCTGAAGTTGAACTCGAAGGAAATGAAGTGAACCCCTGGCCATATTTATGCTCTATTAAGCTGTGCTTACCTAGGAAGACCAAACTAGCAGCTTTTAAATCTCGACATCAACCCTTCGCAAGCATGTAGAGGTGAGATAAATGATTGCATCGTTGCATTGGTGGTTAAAATGAAGCTTTGACATTTTAGCAAGAGGTTTTGCACAAATTACCCACGAAGACAGTGGTGTGGAGTGTGCGATATATATCGTCTGCGATAACATCATAATTGTTGTTTTAATGATGTGCGCGCGCATTTATAGTGCGTTCTTTAACTGTGTGATTCAGTCTGTGGAAATGCATTTAGAATGATCACAAAATTGAAGATGTAGGGGCAGAAAATTTACATATATCATTTCATATAGTAAATCAAAATGACACAAAGAATGCCGTCTTTTCCTCCAAAAGTTATCATGATTATATATATATATATATATATATATATACATATATACAGTACAGACCAAACGTTTGGAAACATGACTATTTTTAATGTTTTTGAAAGAAGTTTCTTCTGCTCATCAAGCCTGCATTTATTTGATCAAAAATACAGAAAAAAAAACAGTAATATTGTGAAATATTATTACAACTTAAAATAATAGTTTTCTATTTGAATATACTTTAAAAAAAAAATTTTATTCCTGTGATGCAAAGCTGAATTTTCAGCATCATTACTCCAGCCTTCAGTGTCACATGTAACATCCAGTCTATCACATGATCATTTAGAAATCATTCTAATATTCTGATTTATTATGAGTGCTGGAAACAGTTCTGCTGTCTAATATATTTGATGAATAAAAGGTTAAAAAGAACTGCATTTATTCAAAATAAAAACGAAAATTTCTAATAATATATATTCTAATAATATATTTTCTTTACTATCACTTTTTATCAATTTAAACACATCCTTGCTGAATAAAAGTATTGATTTTATTTTAAAAAAAGAAAGAAAAAAAAAATACTGACCCCAAATTACTGACCAGTAGTGTATATTGTTATTCCAAAATATTTATATTTAAAAAACATAGCTTCTTTTTTTTTTTTTTTTTTTTTTTTTTTTTTTAATCGTCAAAGTATCCTAAAAAAGTATCACATGTTTTGAAAAAATATTAAGCAGCAGAAACTGTTTCCAACTTTGATAATGAATCATCATATTAGAATGATTTCTAAAGGATCATGTGATAATGATCCTAAAAATTCAGCTTTGCATCACAGAAATAAATTATAATTTAAAGTATAATAAATTTAAAAAACAATTATTTTAAGTTGTAATAATATTTCACAATATTACATTTTTTTTCTGTATTTTTGATCAAATAAATGCAGGCTTGATGAGCAGAAGAAACTTCTTTCAAAAACATTAAAAATAGTAATGTTTCCAAACTTTTGACCTGTACTATATATATATATATATATATATATATATATATTTTATATATATATATATATTTTTTTTTTTTTTTTAACAACAGGTCAGTAAACAAGTTAATTAAGAGACTTGCATTTTAGACACGATATTGCCTGTTTTTGCTCTATTTTTACAACAAAAAATAATTCCAAACACAGCCACCAAAGCACAGTTTTGCGTCTCTGAGCAACATGACAGTGTTTCATTCCTGAATGAATCAACCTTTTAAATGATTCGGTTCAATCGCAATGACTCACTTAGTGACTTGCTGACACATACTGGCCATTTTAATTTCACATTAAAGTATATTTTGATTTTTTTTTAAATAATTAATTTCTTATAATTTCAAATGAGTATTCAACATTTTATGTCTTGTATATCAAAACATTATTCATTCATTTGTAACTGCAGGTTAAATGCATTCTTGTCCTGCACACTGTAAAACCCGACAAGTAACTTAACTCAAACTGTTTGAGTAAACAGATATCCTTAAAAACCTGATAAGTTATGTTAACTCAAACCAATTGAGGAAACCGATTGCCTTAAACCATTTAAGTTTTAAAAACTAATAGTTGTGAGTACTCTGAACTTAATTCAGTTGAGTTCACTGAAAGAAGATATACATTGCAATTAAATAATTAAGTGATTAATTGAGTGATAATTGTGAATTAGTGATGAACACCTGCTGTTAACAAACAGAATTACTGAAGAAAAAGAGAAACACAAGAACTACTACAACTGACTTCAGACACAGCCTTAGATAAAATAAACTGAAATAAAATACATAAAATCTCTCAAAATCTGATTAAACAACCCCACAAACAGCATCACCAGCTCCACTTATTAATAACCAGACTGACTTTATTTCTGTCAGACATCTACAGAAGATCTGATTGAGAATTAACTAAGGTTTAGATGTTGATTTATTGTTTCATTTGAAGTAATCATGTTAGAGATCAGTGTTTGCTTTAGTTGCGCTCTTGACCCTTGATTTCTGTCTTAGTTTTTTCTCTGGTTGTTGTAACCATATGTTTTTTAAAACATGTTTGTTGCAACTCAAAATCCCTGAAGAAATATCATCAGGTGTTTTATATACGCACACAAGCAGGCTGCTTTTATCCAAAGCAACTTACAGTGCATTCAGGTTAACATTTTTTTTACCTAACCTGTACCTAGATGTTGGTTGATATACTGTTTATTGGTTATGATAATCATCATTTATTGAACTGTTTGGAGTCTAATCTCTGATGAAATAGGTGTTTAGTTGGATCAATTACAGTAAAAGTGATTCTAAGAGCCAGTGGTCCTGTGATAACCAGTTAATATAAAGAACTTTGCAAACAGTTTGTTTTTCTGTGGTGTCACTCAGTCACACACAGAGATCAATAATCAGCATATGAACCTCAACAATGGTGAACATAAAAAAAACAATGCAGCAGAGCATGCTGGGAGCCATGGACGAGTTTTGTACTACAATAGTACCCAGCATGCATTGCAGCATGTTTTTTTTTTCGTCACCATTGTTGAGGTTCATATTCTGATTATTGATGTCTGTGTGTGACTAATTGCTGCCATAGAAAAAAATCACCTGATAGTGTTTTTGAGTTACAACAAATGGTTACAACAACCAGAGTAAAAACTATGACAGAAGTCACGGGTCAAGAGCGCAACTAAAGCAAACACTGATCTCTAACATTGTTACTTCAAATGAAACAATAAATCAACATCTAAACCTTAGTTAATTCTCAATCAGATCTTCTGTAGACGTCTGACAGAAAATAAAGTCAGTCTGGTTATTAATAAGTGGAGCTGGTGATGCTGTTTGTGGGGTTGTTTAATCAGATCTTGAGAGATTTAATGTATTTTATTTCAGTTTATCTTATCTAAGGCTGTGTCTGAAGTCAGTTGTAGTTCTTGTGTTTTTCTCTTTTCTTCAGTGATTCTGTTTGTTAACAGCAGCTGTTCATCACTAATTCAAAATTAACACAAAAAAAAACACAAAAACTTAATTGCAAAGTTTTAAAAAACACACATTTTAAAAAAAAACAAAATCTTTACACAAAAAGTTTGAATTACAAGACACATCACTTTTCAGGTTTTACAGTGCACTAAACAGTGTGTAAATACATCTAAATGCCACTTCCAATGAAGCTTCTGCATTTCGTCTGCATTGAAAAGATGAGTTTGTTGATACTGATTTGCCTGGTAACAGCCCAAATGTCTTATTATTCTAAATAACTGATTCCTTTAATTAAAAAAAAAAAGTTTGAGATTAATAGGCCTATCCCAGGGGTATCAAACTCAGTTCCTGGAGGGCCATAGCCCTGCAGAGTTTAGTTCTAACCCTGCTCCAGCACACATATCATATAGTTTTCAAGTAAGCCCAAATGATTAAATTAGCTGGATCAGGTTTGTTTAATTAGGGTTATATCTAAACTGTGCAGGACTGTGGCCCTCCAGGAACTGAGTTCGACACCCTTGGCCTGTCCCATTTTTACCTCCCTTCCACTGTTAAAATGTAACTAAGTAATTTTTACTCTGAGTAAATTTTAAATGAGCTACTTTTTACTTTTACTTGAGTAGATTTTTAGACTGGTACTTTTACATGTACTTAAGTAAAATTTCATTAATGTAATGGTACTTTTACTTGAGTAGAATATTTTTGTACTCTTTCCTCCTCTGCTTATTCTTAAGAATAAGGGTAAAATGACATCATTCTTAGAATTTTGACACACTTAAGACAAAAAATTTACTCTGAGCGGCTTTATACACACGGCCCCTGATCTATAACAATAGTCTGTTTCACTTTAAATACTTTTCAGCTATATCTTAAGTCTTTGGTAGAATCAGTTATTATACATCTGAAATGGATGCAGTCACCACATAACTAATGTCTACATATGGAGATAGAATTGTTGTTTAATTCCAAATAAATAGATTATGATCCACAAATAAATGTAAAGAGATTAACAAAAATTAAACATATGGGACAAAAAAAAAATAGAATGATATCCACAAATAAATCTTAAAGTTTCACAAACAAAATTCACAAATAAATAAAATGAGATTTGCAAATAAAAAACATATCCACAGATATATATATTTATGTCACAACCACAACTTTGCCTGGCATTTATTTGTAAATTGCGTCCTGTGCATTTGTAGATAGCTGCACGCATTTGTGAATCACGTCCTGTGTATTTGTGAATTGTGAAACATTTCTTGCGCCAAGGCGTGCTGACAATCCACAAATATGTGGACTCCACCCACCATCTACTCAAGCCAATCAGATAACAGCCACATTTCGTTGACCAATCGTAGCAGGGCGGTCAGGGCGGTCTCGTCCTGAGATAACTTTATTCATCTGCATTGGCTCAAATCGTTGAGGAGCGTCTCGCTGCAGCCTGCGGTGGACATCCAACCCGGCCCACATCCAAGTGTGACGTCACAGACCACGCCCATGTCAAAATACGTCACATTCTCAATCATTTTGAAACAGGAAGAAGCATCGATAAGAAGATAATTTGTATTGTTTGCCAACCGCTAAAAAATAAGCTGTTGTTTGCCGTCTCGGTAAGTAAAAAAAAATATCTTTGTTCTTTACCAAACGCTGACAACTTTAAGAACGTGTCCGTCATTTGTGTGCATGTGCAGAAACAACAGTAAGTATTTTTAATTTCAACTTCACACAGGCACGTTATTGCTAGCAACAAATATACTTATATATATATATATATGTACATATAAGTATATATATATATGTATATGTGTGTGTGTGTGTGTGTGTGTGTGTGTGTGTGTGTGTGTGTGTGTGTGTTGGGGGTGGGGGGTGAGATGAGTGTTTTTATGTTGGGGGGTCTAAATTATCTTTGTATTCTTCTATATTAACGAAAAGATCACATAATGTTTGTTTGTCATGTTTTACAGCATTCTACACATTTTCAGTCCAAGCCTGATGCAGAGCAGTTCTCCCAGGTTAAGGGGTCCCTGCTGCAGTTTCACCAGTAAAGAAAATTACTTTTTACAGTTCACTTGAAGGACCACATAAGCCATGCAGTGGTGCATCGAGGTATGGTGAGAGCATTTCTTTAGATATTGATTGATTTTTGTGTGGTTTAAAATCATAAATATGTTTATGTAGAATGATGAGGTAAATAATTTTTAGTGGACACATATACCCCCAACACATATGTATTCTCTATTTTTAACAGGAGCGCCAAGAGGACATAAAGTGGAAGTTTGTAAGGGACATTGGTCCAGCGTGGTACAGAGTCATCGTGGGTTATTCTGTGGGGAGGTGACAGGGCCTGCCGTTCTCCAGATGGACAGTAAAAATCAACAGAATGCCATCAAAGACTACCTGGAGGGAGAATCGGAGGATATATTGAAGCAAGGAATCTCTCTGTGTAGTCTATGTATGTGTGTGTACTGCATGTCAAGAACTGTTTATCTGATCATTCAGCTGTTCACTCAGCTGCTCAGACTTTATAATATTTGGAGCATACCTTTTGTTAAACAACCAGTCAAAAGTTTTGAACAGTGAGATTTTTTAATGTTTTTAAAGAAATCTCTTCTGCTCATCAAGCCTGCATTTATTTAATCCGAAGTACAGCAAAAACAGTCCAATTTTAAAATATTTGTATAATATTTTGCTTTATGTAATATATTTTGCTATTTAAAATAACATATTTCTATATTTCTATTAAAATGAAATTTATTCCTGTGATTTCAAAGGTGACTTACTCCAGTCACATGATCCTTCATTCTAATATGCTGATTTGATGCTCAAAAAACATTTTATTATTATTATGTTAATACACTGAAGACTGGAGTAATGATGAAGAAAATTCAGCTTTGATCACAGGAATAAACTGCATTTTAAAATACATTCAAATAGAAAGCAGTTCTTTTAAATTGTAAAAAATATTTCACATGACTGTTTTTGCTGTGTTTTGGATCAAATAAATCCTGGCTTGGTGAGCAGAAGAGACTTTAAAAAATAATAAAAATCTTACTGTCCAAAAACAGCAGATTAATAGCATTATTATTATTATTCTTTTTTTTTTTTTGTTAAATTGTACATGTAATTATTTTTGTAAAATAATAAATATAAATAATACCCAATGAAACAATGGATGCCTTTTTTCATTCATCTTTAAGTATATGGAGGACCTGGACATGTTTCATATCAAGTTGTGATGAACAAGGCCTGAAGGTCAATGTCATGTTACTTATATAATCTATCAATGCAATCTTTATTCAGCTTAAGTATGTGTAGCCTACTGCATATGGGGAACTGTTGATTCTATCATTCAAATGTTAACACTTTATGATAAGTGGAATAAATCTTTAGAAAATTAAATGACAATTATACAATACCAACTTTTACAATACTTTTGCATACTTTTACAATACCAAAATCTAATTGTCCCCTTTAAATTAGATGCATTTAATTTTTTAATAAATGTGAATTTATCTCATTATATAAATGAACAAGGTAAGGTTTAAAAGTTTTAATTGACAATAAGCCTCTTTAATCAACATAAGCGTTTTAGGAGCTGTTATGATGACAAAATCAGCTTCGTATATTAGACATATTAAAAATATATTAGATTTAAGTGTTGCCATTTTAGCCTAGACATCCTTTACAAAAATAAGAAAACGTGTATTAGTAAAACGAAGGACAATATTATTTTATTTAGATCCCATTAAATTCCATAAATTGCTTCAACATACTTCCGTGTTTCCAGGTACGGGGATGGGGAAATCACATGAGGAGACGTATTTGATATGGGCGTGGCTTTCGTTTACGTCACACTTGGACGTGGGGTGGGGTTTGTGTCGGGATGGGCGTGACTTCTGACGTCACACTTGGATGTGGGCGGGGTTGGATGTCCACCGCATCAAACACAAACACAACTCTCAAATCGTTCATTCATCCAATTCGTTCAAAAGTCAGATTAATTTAGGAAGAAAACAAACACCGCTAACGTTACCCGTGTGCTCTCCCATTCAAACACCACTCGCGTTGTTTTGGTGAAAGTGCGACTCATTGGTTGGGCGTTACCAACATAGACAGTAAAAGAATACCAATCGGTTCAATGGAGGGGGAGTATTTTTTGTCTGATTTATTATGACAAACTCATATTTGATTAGGAACAAAATTATTGTTACAAAATAAATGAATTCTACATATTTTTTCATTTGATCTACTGTGATTTTCATGTTGAAATATTGGGGGGTTTGTAACTGATGGATTTGAATATTGGGGGGGTTACCCCCCATCCCCCCCATAAACTACGCCCCTGCAACCAACACAGCAAAATCCCCAGTGTTAATTTAACACTCTGAGTGTGGACTCATATAAACACTGAAGCAGTGTTAAAAGTAACACTGAAGCAGTGTTGAAGTTAATGAGATAATTAGGTGTTTGATTGAGCGATGATTGACCATTATTGAAGACACCTGATTTTAACAAGCAGAATCACCAAAGAAGAAAATCACAATTTGTGTGTCCCCATTATAGTGGTCAGTGTTTGCATTAGTTGGGATCTTGACCCATAAGTGGTTAACTTTAGATTTATAACAGACAGACAAACCAGAGGAAATGTGATTATGTGGTATTGATTACATTTTGGGTTAATTGTCATGTAGTGACCTGAATACCTGAGTTGGGTTTTATATGTTGATTACGTCAACTAGGTGAAAAAAATGCAAGATCAGACAGATGTTTTTAAAAGTTACTTCTACATAAACGAAGAGTTCTTTATTTAGCCACACAGACATCAAGAATCAGCGTGAGCATCACAACAATGGTGACCATCAAAAAAGCATGTTATAACACCATAAAAACTCATCATTTTTGCTGTTTTATAACAGACTGTGACTTTAGTATCTAGTTTTTCTGTGATGTTCAGAGTTGATCTGTTTATCTGAATATGCTGTTTGTCACCGTTGTTGAGATTCATACACTGATTCTTGATGTCTGTGTGTGCCTGAAATAACAAATCTTTTAAAAAGAAATCAGAACAGTTTGCAAGGGACCCTTACAAAATGTATAGCAAATACAGATTATTTCACAGCAGCATCAAAGTTGTTATTTTCATTCAAGGCTATATATCTCAGAGAAATATCTCTGAATGAGTTCAATGATTCAGGTCAAATAATGATTACATTAAAGCATAATCATCACCACCTGATGACTTTCACTTTTGACTTATTTGTCTGTTATAACTAAGTTACATCAGCCAGACAAAATTTAATGTTAAAAAGTCAAGTGTCAAGATCCCAACTAAAGCAAACACTGACCACCATAATGGTGACACATAAATTGTGTTTTTCTCGTTTGGTGATTCAGCTTGTTAACATCAGGTGTCTTCAATAATGGTCAATCATAACTCAATCAATCACCTAATTATCTCATTAACTTTAACACTGCTTCAGTGTTACTTTTAACACTTCAGTGTTTATATGAGTCCACACTCAGAGTGTTAAATTAACACTGGGGATTTTGCTGTGAAGGTATGCAGAATACCATCTCTAAACACACAATATGTCAAACCCTGAAGCAGATGTGCTACAGCAGCAGAAGACCACACCGGGTGCCGCTCCTGTCAGCTAAGAACAGGAAACGGAGGTTAACCAAAATTGGACAATAGAAGACTGGAAAAACGTTTCCTGGTCTGATGAGTCTCGATTTCTGCTGCAACATTCAGATGGTAGGGTCAGAATTTTGCGTAAAGAACATGAAAGCATGGATCCATCCTGCCTTGTCTCAATGGTTCAGGCTGGTGGTGGTGTAATGGTGTGGGGAATATTTTCTTGGCACACTTTGGGCCCCTTAGTACCAAATGAGCATTGTTTAAACATCACAGCCTACCTGAGTATTGTTGCTGACCATGTCTGTCCCTTCATGACTTCATTGTACCCATCTTCTGATGGCTACTTCTAGCAGGATAATGCACCATGTCACAAAGCTCAAATCATCTCAGACTGGTTTCTTGAACATGACAATGAGTTCACTTTACTCAAATGGCCTCCACAGTCACCAGATCTCAATCCAACAGAGCAACTTTGGGATGTGGTGGAACAGAAGATTCGCGTCATGGATGTGCAGCCGACAAATCTGCAGCAACTGCGTGATGCTATCATGTCAATATGGACCAAAATCTCTGAGGAATGTTTCCAACACCTTGAGGAATCTATGCCACAAAGAATTAAGGCAGTTCTGAAGGCAAAAGGGGGTCCAACCCGGTACTAGCAAGGTGTATCTAATAAAGTGGCCAGTGAGTGTATAGCCATGGTTTTCATATGAAGGCTGTAACACTAATATTGTCCACCAGAGGGAGCCACAGGATAACAAAACCTTTTAGATCTCATCATTTGAAATTCTTCAGGCTGTAATCACAGGCCTACTTCATGATAACATGACAATAAACAGGTTTAAAGAAATGAGACAATAACTGAATATATTATTATTATTTCTTTCCATATTTATTGAGTTTTCAAAACCAAACAGTGAACAAATATTTTGGTATGCTGATATTCTGAAATAATAATAAACAACACCTAAGTAATTTGATGAAGAGCATTTTTTTGTTTAAATATATTTAAATTCCAAGTTCAATTTTGTTTTGTTTGTTTATCAGTAAACATCACCTCGAGTCGTTTCTATGACGACCAACTCTTCACACTCACACTGCACCCTAGCAGCCTAAAACCACTACATCTGTCTGTAATGAAAACATACATTTGGAAATGATAATAATACATAACTGAGAATATTCAGGATGTTTGATATTGTTCATCTTAACAAAGAATATTTAAGTAAAATTACAAAAATATCAGTTTATAGCAATTCAAAACTTTGGGGTCAGTATTTATTTATTTATTTTTCAGTCTCTCCTGCTCACCAAGGCTATATTTATTTTACCAAACACAGTAAAAATAGTAATACTGTGAAATATTACTACAGTTTTAAATAACGTTTTTTGAATATATTTTATAAATGTAATTTAAGCTGAATTTTCAGTCTTCAGTGTCACATGATCCTTCAGAAATTATTGTAATATGCTGAATATCATTCTAATATTTCTACATAAGAAACATTTCTTGTTATTGTCATTCTGGAAAAGAGTCGTGCTGCTTCATATTTCTGTGGAAACCCTGATACTTTATTTATTTATTTGATTTTTTTCAGGATCCTTTTGAAACATTACAAGTTTCACATTAAATCAAACAAATGATCAATTCAATAACAAAATCATTAACAAAATTAAAAATAACAATAAAAATAAAAACAAAAATAATAATAATAAAAAAAATTAATCTTACTGACCCCAAACTTTTGAAAGGAATTGTATATAAAACAGTATACTAAAACACACAAACTTTAACTTATTTTTTCTCAAAAAACATAAAAATAAAAAAAGACACAAAAAAAAAATATAAAACTTTTATTAATAAATTACCACCACTTCACAAAAAGGGTTTTTTTTATTATTATTTTTTATTGCTGGATAAGGCTTTTTTTTAAGAGACTGCAAACTCAAAGAGCTATGTTTTTCTATCAAATAAAATATTTAGCAGTTTCAAAATAAAAATGTAAAAATACATTTTCACTAAATACATTTACATTTAAAGACAACATTTTCAGACCTGATAATCAAAATTTTAAAATTCCTTAATATTTCCAGGAAAATGAAACTTGTTCACTTACTCAACAGTCAGAAAAGAATATTCTGTTGTCTCAGTTCTACTAATAATCTACTGCCTCTGTTAATAATAATCAAACAGAAAACACTGCAGTACTAAACCATAATCAGATTTTTTTTTTTTTTCAATTTATAATCAAAGATTAGCATGCAAACTTTCTGAAGCACATGACAGTTTGAATCACTAATATTAAATACTGATACATCTATTTCCATCAAGTGCTCAATATCACAAAGATTATTGATCGTTGATGATCCTGGTTCATTTCCACTCCTTCTCAACAGAAACCCCATCAGCATCCTGGGACTGAACGTTTCTCTTCTGGACATTTTTATTTAACCTGAGCATAAGTCGCTTCACAAGATCCAGCACCTAAAATATATACAAATTAATTCAAAATGCACGTTTTTCATTTTTATATACAGTATTTTATTCTATTCTTCAATTCTATTTGAGTCTTGTATAAGCAGTTTTTGTGTGTACTGTGATTGATGATTTTAGTTTGACTCACCTCGATCTGTTTGCAGTGTGAGTTCAGAGTAAAAGCTCTCAGAACTCTCAGGTTTATTCTCTAAAAGATGCCAACAGTTAATATCCAATATATGTAAGTACAGAAGTAATATTAAATTTTAAAAAGATAACAATAACATAATTTCAAAAAAAAAATATAGTGACAATTATTTTATTTTAAAACGATAACATGATCAAATGATCTCAAAATAAATGAATTGTAATCAGCATGCAATGAGCTTTTCATATCAGATCAATTTCACCGTTCACTGCCACAAACTGACATGATGTGGTGATTTTTGCTACTGTTATGATCATGAAATCATAAGAGCAAATACTTATTTCAGTTTACCTTTGTTTTTTTTCTTTTTCTTCTGTTTCTTTGTAGATTTCAGGTCAATCTCAGCATACGTCTACAATGAGGAAAAAACACTGGGTTTAACTTGATTTTGCTCTGCAAATACCACAGTGATAAAAAGATGGATTTAATTTCCAATTTCTTTAGAAATAAACTACTGTGCTTGTCACTATGACATAATTAAAATGTTCTTCAGAGCAGCAGAACTGACAGTGCAATATCATACTACAACTACGCCTCTTCCTGACAGCAGATCATAATGATCTGTAAACCAGAGAATGTATATTAAATGGTATTTTGGGCTTAAATAAAACAGCTAATCAGATGATACCACATGAAGCACATTACAACGTACCTGCTGAGACAGTTAAAGTGAACCAGCTGAATGTCCAGCCTGTAGAGAAGCTGTGAACCTCACAGATCAGAGTCACTGGATCTCCTTCAGTCAACCAGTTCAGTGGAGAAACACTTAAAACTGCTCTGGGATCTGAAATAGAGAAATCAGTCATTAATAACATGTTAAATGTGTGTTTGTGTGTGTATGAAGTGATGATGAAGCTCACCTGATACTCTCAGTGTAACTGCATCACTCATTTGTGACCAGCGTGATCCTTCTGTCTCTGATCCTCTACAGGTGTATTTACCTGCGTCAGACTCAGTAACAGACCTGAGTGTGTGTTCCTGTTGATAACTGAAAACACTGGTTGAACCGTCTTTATACCAGCTGTAGCTCCAGCTAGTGACTCCTTCACTATATATGTCACATCTGAGAGTGACTGTCTCTCCTCTGAACACATGTTGAGCAGGTTTAATGGTTACTGTGGGTTTTGGTCTTTCTGTACAATGACAACAATTCACAATGAAAATAATATAATAATAGAAATAATCAAATGAGCTGTTTTACTGGATAAACACAGTTAATTGCAAAACACACATCCAGGTTAAATACAACAGATTAGACTGAAATGTTGTCTTTAGCTGTTATCTTCACTTATATAGTGTCTTATGAATCATTTGAGGAAATATATTTGCTGTGTTTTGCTATTGGTTCACTGTAATTTCTTCCTCTAGTCACAACACACAAATAACTTGTTAAAGAGGTGTATTTAATAAAAACAATGTTTTCACAGCTAGTTTGTAACAGTGTAGAATCACTCAACTGAATATGTGATGAAATTCACTCACCTTCAGTGTGTGCAGAGTGGATGAAATCAGCACTAAAACAGAGAAAAACCCACTAGAATGTGAACATGGAGCTGATATTGTGTATTTTACATTAGCCACAAGAAAATCTACACTACAAACAAAACAATTAAAAAAAAAAACGGCCATATTCTAACATAAACATACTGCCTCCTTAAAAAAAAAAAAAAAATCATAAAAAAAACCATTGTGGATAATAATATTTGTTGTTTTCGAGAAAGTAGCCTTCTGCAGTTCTATTCAGAAACACTCAGAATCTGTGTTTCAAATCACACCCTACACCCTCATTCACTATTTCCTACATGAGTTTACTAATACAGTCCACCTGATAGAGAGAATGAAAACTATAGCACACATGTATGTGCTGAAGTAACAAAAATATTCTCATTGTATCAGCAACTTCACAGTTACTGTCTTTATATAAAGCAGCAGAATGTCAGTGTTTGTGGCTCATCATTTACTGAAGCACAGACTCTACTCTCCAGCACAATGGTGAACCACAAAACTACATTAAACTAACAGATCTCTCTTGAGCAAACACACATTAATACAGTTCAGTTAAATATTTACTCTTCTTATCAGTTCATGACTTTGCATACTTTTTTTTCTATGGACCTTCATTAATATTTCAATGAAAATAGCTTGTTTGGTTTAGTAAATCTGACTATGTTTTACAGTATATTACTTTTTCCCCTTCATTTTACGGTAATTTACTGGCAACATAATTGCCAATAAATAACCATTTTTCTAAATAACTTATTATAATAAACTGTAATTAATTTTCAACAACAGTCATCAATTAATTAATCACAGAATTATGTACACTACCATGATGGAGATCAGTGTTTACTTTAGTTGGGCTCTTGAACCAAGACTTTATAATATTTAGCTGCTTCTGAGGACAATTCAGTAGCACAATTTATTCATTCCAGAATGTATGTTGGGAGTCATGGGTGAGTTTTGTACTGTGCTAATACCCAGCATGCATTGCAGCATGAAGCTTTTGATTGTCATCATTGTTGAGATTCATATGCTGATTCTTGATGTCTGTGTGTATAAATGATGCTGTAAGTTTTGTGCACACAATGTTTTTAAAGTCTTTCATTATAGCTTGTTATAGTGTTATATTGTTATAGTGTCTCATAGTAACTAACCTCCCTTATGAAAAAACAGCGTGTGCTGGTTAGGTGTGTTTCTGACTAGCTACATAATCAGCATATGTTCACAAAGCTGACACTTCAAAGTTTACTGTTCAAGAATCAGAATTACTCAGATTGTTATGATAATAAACACATATTTTTAAAATGTATTTAAAAAATTGTTGATGTAGGATATGATTTTAGAAACACAATGAAGCTAAAGCAGGGGTCTCCAACCTTATTTCATTCAGGAGCTACTTTTTAAAAATGAAAGCGGCTGAGAGCTACCAATGTTATACAGTACTTAAATCTCTTAAATAATGTATCAATCCAAACTGCTATACACACCTTTGTTCAATTGTGCTGGAAATATTTAAAAAGTACTGATACACACACTGAAATAATTTTACCAATTTTATGACAAAAGCCAACAAATAAAATTGTATTTACCTAAACAGTGAAATAAAACATTGAAAAAACCAACGCCAAACACATGTTCAAATAAATTTTTGACCATTTTTAAATAGGAAATTATAATATATCAGCCTTTATCAGGCGCGCTGGAATGATGACTTGATAGCTAGGACTGTAACTGTAGCTAGTTGGGGATTAGTGACCACTGTGGTGCATCGATAAGAATGCAATTAGATGCTGTAAATCTCTTTGATGGGTTTATTGACAGTCAGCAGAGGATTATCTGTCTTCATGAATGTACAGTATGTGTGGTTCTACAATAAACAATAAAAGAAAGAAAATATCAGCATACAATTAAACAACAGTGCTGACATGATTAAATTAGTAAACTAATAAATTGTAATTATTATACCTTTCCCTTTTAAGTAGCCTAGCTGGTTATACATATCAAATAACCAAATAAAATACCAGGTAACACACATTATCTTCTTACTGAATTAAAGAACAGCCTTCATACTGCTAGTTCTCAATACTATCAACCCGAAAAACATAGTTCTCTACTACTCAACCATAATTACACTCAAGTAATAACTATACAGTGTCAGGTAAGCACACACATAAGCATAATATTAATATAAACAAATAAAACTAGGCATTAGCATGATACTAGCGAACTTTATGCTAACATACTACATATCAATGGAGTATCTAAGAATAGACTCCTTTTACAACCTGACGCACCGAAACACATATGTAAACATTTACACCAGGGTACTCACATGTCTCTGAACGCACACATGTACAGATAGCGGCACGGACGACAACTATTCACCTCAGAAATATCTACAATGCGTTTCCCGGCCAATCTCACGACCAACTCAAAACGAAACTAAAAACTGTCGTCGCGAAAACTGAAACGAAGCCGCTGATTGGCTGATCCCTGTTACAGCGAGTCCTTCTTCACAGCCGCCCCCAAATTTGCACAGTCAAATTTGCTGTCCCATAGAAAGACTGGCTGTCTCAGGTGCTGTCTCAGGTATGGCAGGAAGTTGAACAAGACGGGCAACTGGCCTGGTGTAGTTCCTGTCATTCACCTGGATCTCCGCTGTCCTTATCCTTCCATCTGCACCTGGGATAACCTTTGTGATGCGACCAATAGGCCAGAGCACCCTCGGGAGCTGTGGGTCAATGATCATGGCGACAGTACCAACTTGTAATGGGGCCACTTCTTTCTGCCACTTGGTGCGCGTCTGCAGGGCCGGCAGATAGTGCCTGATAAATGTCCTCCAAAATTGGTCGGCAAGGACCTGCGTATGCCTCCAGCGGCGGCGGCTCAACAGCTCGGACTCCGGATACAACACCTGGGGCAGCGATGGGTCGGGCCGCCCCATCAAGAGCAGATTGGGGGTTACTGGGTCAGGGTCTGCGACGTCACTTGATACATACCCCAAGGGCTTAGAGTTTAGGATGCCCTCGATCTCGATCAGGACCGTGCGCAAGACTTCTTCTGTCACAGTCTGCATCTGGATTGTAGCATACAGGGCAGCTTTGATAGATTTAATTTCCCTCTCCCATGCACCACCAAAGTGAGGTGCACTTGGAGGGTTAAATCTAAACTGGATCTGATGTTTGGCCAGTTCTGCCTGTAAAGTGGGGTGCAGAGCCTTGAAAGACTCGTGGATTTCCCTCTCACCTCCTCTGAAATTCGTGCCCTGATCCGACAGAAGCTCCGCTGGTTTTCCCCTGCGTGAGATAAATCTGCGGAGGGCCATCAGGAAGGAATCCTGGTCGAGACTGGTCAGGACGTCTATGTGGACAGCTCGGGTAGTGAGGCACTTAAATAGTATACCCCAACGCTTCTCATTACGCCGTCCGATTTTGACCATGAAAGGCCCGAAACAATCCATTCCTGTAGAGAAATAAGGAGGCTTCATCAACCGCAGGCGGGCGAGAGGTAAGTCTGCCATTTGTGGCACTGCAGGCTTCGCTCTCCATCTCCGACAATCAGGGCAGGAGTACTGGTGCCGCTTCACAGCTTCTCTTCCACGAAGGATCCAGTATCGTCGGCGAAGTTCTGCGAATAGTCGCTCTGAGCCTGGATGATGGAGGTCTCGGTCAGCATCTTGAATGATGAATTTAGTCACCTGGTGAGCTGGGTCTAGAACTATGGGATGAATGGCTTCTGTGTCCAGCAAATTACTGCAACGCAATCTGCCTCCAACCCTAATCAGCTTCAGTTGATCATCAAATTCAGGAGCTAATGTAATCAAACGGCTGGTGGAAGGGACAGGTTTCCTTTCTGAAAGGTGTTGAAAGTCCTCCTCGAAGCAGTCTACCTGAACTTGTCTCAGTAGGTCTATCTCAGCATCCTGATAGTCTTGTGCAGATGGCGTTGACTGACTACCTGCCGCCCCATGGCGGGACCTCACAATTGCCTCTATCATGTCCCTGAAACCATTGAATTGGCTGGCATCAAGTAAGGGCGGAAGAGGAACGGTGATGATGGAGCCGCAAAATGTGGCCTTGCGAAGCTCTGTGGCATCCAACTGCTCAGCCTGTGGCTTAGTAGGCCATTGCTGAGGTGACAGGCGCAAAAAAGTCTGGGCCATGGTTCCACCGGCTCTCCCCTGCCAGCTCCCTCAGGGTCCTCCCACGCGTAATGTCATCTGCGGGATTATTTTCAGAATCCACATACCTCCATGCTTGGGCATCAGTCAGCTCCTGGATCTCAGCAACTCTGGTGCCCACAAACACCTTAAACCTGCAAGAGTCTGACTGAAGCCACGTGAGAACGGTGGTGGAGTCTGTCCAGAGCACCACCCCATGAAGTACCAGGGTGAGCTCACGCTGCAACAGCACTGCTAGCTGAGCTCCAGTCACCGCTGCACATAGCTCTAATCGCGGTATCGACTGTTGGCGCTTGGGGGCCACTCTTGACCGTGCAGTTAGAAAAGCCACCTCCACCTTGCCACCTGAACCCTCCGTACGAAGGTACGCAACTGAACCGTAGGCTTTCTCTGATGCGTCACAGAATATATGGAGGCTTCTGACAGAACTGGGGTGGTCCAGAGGGGGACTTGAGTAACACCGTGGCAAGACAATCTCCGGAAGGTGTTGCAGCTCATTCTCCCAAATTAGCCAGGCCTTGAGGGCATCATCTGGCAGCGACGGGTCATCCCACTCTCTCTCTTTGTTCCAAAGGTGCTGCACAATGATTTTGGCCCGCGTGGCGAAGGGAACGAGAAAGGGATCAAAAAGCCGTGCCAGTGTACTATAGATGTTCCTCATAGTCGGTGTGGGACGGTCAGTGACGTTACACTTGTAGGCCAGAGTGTCCGAGGCGCAAAGCCATCTGAGTCCAAGTGCAAGCTCCTGTGGATCCTCCATTGACTCTGTGAGCCATAACTCGCTGTTCTGGGATCTTGCCCCTTTAGGAAGGTGACTGATAACTTCGGGAACATTACTTCAATTTGTCAACCAGTTGTCTTGCTGCTGTAGAGGAGGAGAGGCTCTGTAAGTGGTTATCCACATAAAAGTAACGCTTGACGGCCACCCGGACATCCTCCTCTAGCTGGCTGTGGTCTGTCACATGCTTTTGCAGTGCAAACGTTGCACAGCAGGGGCTGCATGTTGTTCCGAAGGGCAGGACCTGCCACTCATAGACGTCGGGTGGCACCTCTTTGTTCATGTCCCTCCAGACAAAACGAAGCAGGGATCTGTCTTCTGGCAGCAACCTGATCTGATGGAACATGCCTTTTATGTCGCTGCTTATAGCAACAAAATGCTCCCTGAATCTCAACAGGACACCTAGCAGGCTGGAGGTCAATGTGGGGCCTGGCAGTAGAAGCTCATTTAGGTTGTAACCCTTGTATACGAAGGAGCAGTTGAATACGAGTCTGTTTTTTCCATTATGACTCACCATGTGGTGAGGTATAAACCAGGACTCTATTGATGTACCCAGCTCTTCCTCTGCTACCTTCTTCACGTACCCCGCCTGTTCCAATTTCAGGATCTCTGCTGCATAGGCTGATGCTCGTGTTGGGTCTTTCATCAGACGTCTCTCAGTGCTCCGCAGACTCGCCAGTACAGCATCTTTGGGGGCGTGGAGACGCGGCATGTTATTAACACGAAGCAGGGGGGTGGCGTAGCGATGGACTCCGTCAACTTCCACCCTCACTGTCCTGGTTTCCAGCATGCGAACTGCCTCCTGATCTTGCTTTGAGCGGATCACTACCTTCTCACTCCTGTACGGCAGTACGTCCATTTTCCATAGCTTCTCTTCACATGATAAAGGAGCTCTGCAGAGGGTGACTGTGTGGATATATGCAGACACTGCTGTGGCTGAAGATGCTGTCGGATGATCTTGGTGGGGCCCCTGAATAGTCCAGCCCAACTTGGTCTTTACAGCAGCTGGTCCTCCAGGCGGACCCATACGAACCGGCTCTACTGGGGTGATCAGGTGCGCATAGTCTGACCCAATAAGGACCATGGGGTGAACACATTCCAGTGTTTGCAAGGGAAGTCCTCTCAGGTGTTTATATTTGCGCTGAAGAGTCTTCACCGGTTGTGAATGCTCTGCCAGGCCCAGCTGATCGGCAGTAAAGGCTCTCCGGATCCTGTAAGTCTTTTGGGGGTGCCTGGCAGGAGAAATAGAGAATGAGACCGACATTCCATGTAGAACCCTAAGATCCTGGCGCACTGTCCTTAAAGCAAGGTTCTCTGACTCCCCTTTAAGTTTAAGCTCCTTAGCGGCGGCTGGAAGTAGCATCGTGCGCTCTGACCCATCATCCAGTATCGCGTAGGTTTCCATGGCCTGCTCTCCATTATGTAGCACAACCTTTGTCACCTTAAGGAGCACCTGACTGCTGCCGGACGGCCTATCCAGATAGAGAACTTCATTGGCAGTACTCACTAAGCATGATGTATTCTCTGTGGCTGGTGTCACTATGGCTGGTCTAATGTTAAGGTCGTGGAGAGCTTCCAGATGTCTGCCATCACAATTCTTGCACCTGGCCTTTAGTTTGCACTGTGCGGCCTGGTGACAACGACCACAATGCCAGCACCGCCTGTTTTTCTTAACCCAATCTCTCCGCTGCTCCGTTGTTAACTGGCTGAAGTTAGTGCACTGGTTCAGATAATGCAGGGCGTTGGTACAGTACGGACAGGGTAGGGCGACTTTGCCTTGTGGATTTGCACTGGGAGATGAGAATACTGGGCCAGTCGGGCAACTTGAAGATTGTTCAGCTCCATGGAGGACTGTGGTTAGCCTGCCAAACTTTGAGTCCTTCCGTCTATCCCTCTTACTGTCTGGGTTCTCTCTGGGTCGAGACTCGTATCCATACTCCTGAATCGGTAGCTCAAACTCCAGCCAGCGGGCGAAGTCTAACAGCGTAGGGACACGGATGCTGAGGGGATGTAGGTATCTCATAAACCCAGACCGCAGGTCTTGTGGAAGCTTGGACATAAGCCTAGTGACATGAGACCCACACTGAAGCTCAATATGACCTTTCTCTCCAAGCTGGGCGAGCATGCCAACCAAGGCTCTCACTCTGAGAGCAAATCCTTTAAAGGCAGTGATGTCCTGGCTACGAATGTTAGGCGCCTCCATCAGGTCTGCAATGCGCCTTAATGCTAGCTGGTGAGGTTGCCCATAATGCTCTGTTAAGGAGGCCATAGTGTCGGTGTAGGGTTGTGTAGAGTTGGTGTATGAATCTGCGATAAGGAGCGCTTCTTCAAATTTGAGATGATCAACTAAAATCTGATATTTAAACCTCTCCGTAGCATCATGGGGGAGGAGATTCTCCAGGGAGGTCTTCAGCCTAGCAAACTCGCGTGGGTCCCCTCTATTCAAATCTGGGATGGTGGGTTGAGGACCCCGATATATGTACTCTGTTGCTCGGCGAGAGTGAAAGTCCTCGTGTCTCGGTTCATTAGCTGCACCTGGCTCAGAAGGAATTAAGTGGGGTAATATCTGTGGACGGACTTGCGGATCCGTTGGCTGGTGTGACCTCCCCACCCGACCTGATGCAACCCGATTATCGTTGCCAAATGCCGGCACTCCAGGAAGCTGTTCTTGAGTGATCCCCATCTTCTTAAGGCATGTCATCAGCTCTGCAACTAACTCTGTGGGCAGTGTGGTAGTGGATATCTGTGGCTTCTCCTCATCATCTGCCACTGGGGGGGGGGGGGGGGGGGGGCAGTCTTCATCGTCCACTTCTACTTCACTGGGTACCTGCACAGGTGCTAATGTGTTATGGACCGTAGCTTGTGTTGTGGGCCTTGGTGGGCTAATGGCAGAGGCGATCACTCCCGACTGAGCAGGCGGGCTGTACTCCGCGGGGGAGAGAGCAGTGTGGTGTGATGAATCTGGGCCTCTGTTTGAACTAAGCTGTGTTTGCATCTCCATTACGATAAGTTGAAGCCTCCGGTTTTCCTCCCTAATATCTTGCAGCTCATCTAATATTTCAGGTGAAGCCCCTGAATTTACTCTGTGAGACAGTGGGTCTGGGGTGCTCTGATAATGGGGTCCTGAGAACACTGACTCTCTGGGATACTTAGGGCGAGCACCAGTCTGGTTCCACTGATCATAGAGCGGGGAGGTGCACGTTAACAGCCGACCGATCCTGTCACCACCATAGTAGGGCTCCTGCATCTGATGGTGGGGCTGTGAGAAGAGTGCTGCAGCCTGGGAGGGTCTCTCCACAACAGGCAGGGAGACTTCATAGTCAGCAAACCAGTTTGGCGGACGTATCTGACGTCTCGGGCGGGTATTAGGAAGTGGCGTTGCCTCCTCTCTCGCATATGGGAACATCCTCACGCACAGCGGTCACACACACATCCGGCTCGAAGGACCAATTTTGTAATGATGACTTGATAGCTAGGACTGTAACTGTAGCTAGTTGGGGATTAGTGACCACTGTGGTGCATCGATAAGAATGCAATTAGATGCTGTAAATCTCTTTCATGGGTTTATTGACAGTCAGCAGAGGATTATCTGTCTTCATGAATGTACAGTATGTGTGGTTCTACAATAAACAATAAAAGAAAGAAAATATCAGCATACAATTAAACAACAGTGCTGACATGATTCAATTAGTAAAACTAATAAATTGTAATTATTATATCTTTCCCTTTAAGTAGCCTAGCTGGTTATACATATTAAATAACCAAATAAAATACCAGGTAACACACATTATCTTCTTACTGAATTAAAGAACAGCCTTCATACTGCTAGTTCTCAATACTATCAACCCGAAAAACAAAGTTCTCTACTACTCAACCATAATTACACTCAAGTAATAACTATACAGTGCTCAGGTAAGCACACACATAAGCATAATATTAATATAAACAAATAAAACTAGGCATTAGCATGATGCTAGCGAACTTTATGCTAACATACTACATTTCAATGGAGTATCTAAGAATAGACTCCTTTAACAACCTGAGGCACCGAAACACATATGTAAACATTTACACCAGGGTACTCACATGTCTCTGAACGCACACATGTACAGATAGCGGCACGGACGACAACTATTCACCTCAGAAATATCTACAATGCGTTTCCCGGCCAATCTCACGACCAACTCAAAACGAAACTAAAAACTGTCGTCGCGAAAAACTGAAACGAAGCCGCTGATTGGCTGATCCCTGTTACAGCGAGTCCTTCTTCACAGCCGCCCCCAAATTTGCACAGTCAAATTTGCTGTCCCATAGAAGGACTGGTTGTCTCAGGTGCTGTCCCAGGTATGGCAGGAAGTTGAACAAGACGGGCAACTGGCCTGGTGTAGTTCCTGTCATTCACCTGGATCTCTGCTGTCCTTATCCTTCCATCTGCACCTGGGATAACCTTTGTGATGCGACCAATAGGCCAGAGCGCCCTCGGGAGCTGTGGATCAATGATCATGGCGACAGTACCAGCTTGTAATGGGGCCACTTCTTTCTGCCACTTGGTGCGCGTCTGCAGGGCCGGCAGATAGTGCCTGATAAATGTCCTCCAAAATTGGTCGGCAAGGACCTGCGTATGCCTCCAGCGGCGGCGGCTCAACAGCTCGGACTCTGGATACAACACCTGGGGCAGCGATGGGTCGGGCCGCCCCATCAAGAGCAGATTGGGGGTTACTGGGTCAGGGTCTGCGACGTCACTGGATACATACCCCAAGGGCTTAGAGTTTAGGATGCCCTCGATCTCGATCAGGACCGTGCGCAAGACTTCTTCTGTCACAGTCTGCATCTGGATTGTAGCATACAGGGCAGCTTTGATAGATTTAATTTCCCTCTCCCATGCACCACCAAAGTGAGGTGCACTTGGAGGGTTAAATCTAAACTGGATCTGATGTTTGGCCAGTTCTGCCTGTAAAGTGGGGTGCAGAGCCTTGAAAGACTCGTGGATTTCCCTCTCACCTCCTCTGAAATTCGTGCCCTGATCCGACAGAAGCTCCGCTGGTTTTCCCCTGCGTGAGATAAATCTGCGGAGGGCCATCAGGAAGGAATCCTGGTCGAGACTGGTCAGGACGTCTATGTGGACAGCTCGGGTAGTGAGGCACTTAAATAGTATACCCCAACGCTTCTCATTACGCCGTCCGATTTTGACCATGAAAGGCCCGAAACAATCCATTCCTGTAGAGAAATAAGGAGGCTTCATCAACCGCAGGCGGGCGAGAGGTAAGTCTGCCATTTGTGGCACTGCAGGCTTCGCTCTCCATCTCCGACAATCAGGGCAGGAGTACTGGTGCCGCTTCACAGCTTCTCTTCCACGAAGGATCCAGTATCGTCGGCGAAGTTCTGCGAATAGTCGCTCTGAGCCTGGATGATGGAGGTCTCGGTCAGCATCTTGAATGATGAGTTTAGTCACCTGGTGAGCTGGGTCCAGAACTATGGGATGAATGGCTTCTGTGTCCAGCAAATTACTGCGACGCAATCTGCCTCCAACCCTAATCAGCTTCAGTTGATCATCAAATTCAGGAGCTAATGTAATCAAACGGCTGGTGGAAGGGACAGGTTTCCTTTCTGAAAGGTGTTGAAAGTCCTCCTCGAAGCAGTCTACCTGAACTTGTCTCAGTAGGTCTATCTCAGCATCCTGATAGTCTTGTGCAGATGGCGTTGACTGACTACCTGCCGCCCCATGGCGGGACCTCACAATTGCCTCTATCATGTCCCTGAAACCATTGAATTGGCTGGCATCAAGTAAGGGCGGAAGAGGAACGGTGATGATGGAGCCGCAAAATGTGGCCTTGCGAAGCTCTGTGGCATCCAACTGCTCAGCCTGTGGCCTAGTAGGCCATTGCTGAGGTGACAGGCGCAAAAAGTCTGGGCCATGGTTCCACCGGCTCTCCCCTGCCAGCTCCCTCAGGGTCCTCCCACGCGTAATGTCATCTGCGGGATTATTTTCAGAATCCACATACCTCCATGCTTGGGCATCAGTCAGCTCCTGGATATCAGCAACTCTGGTGCCCACAAACACCTTAAACCTGCAAGAGTCTGACTGAAGCCACGTCAGAACGGTGGTGGAGTCTGTCCAGAGCACCACCCCATGAAGTACCAGGGTGAGTTCACGCTGCAACAGCACTGCTAGCTGAGCTCCAGTCACCGCTGCACATAGCTCTAATCGTGGTATCGACTGTTGGCGCTTGGGGGCCACTCTTGACCGTGCAGTCAGAAAAGCCACCTCCACCTTACCACCTGAACCCTCCGTACGAAGGTACGCAACTGAACCGTAGGCTTTCTCTGATGCGTCACAGAATATATGGAGGCTTCTGACAGAACTGGGGTGGTCCAGAGGGGGACTTGAGTAACACCGTGGCAAGACAATCTCCGGAAGGTGTTGCAGCTCATTCTCCCAAATTAGCCAGGCCTTGAGGGCATCATCTGGCAGCGACGGGTCATCCCACTCTCTCTCTTTGTTCCAAAGGTGCTGCACAATGATTTTGGCCCGCGTGGCGAAGGGAACGAGAAAGCCTAACGGATCAAAAAGCCGTGCCAGTGTACTATAGATGTTCCTCATAGTCGGTGTGGGACGGTCAGTGACGTTACACTTGTAGGCCAGAGTGTCCGAGGCGCAAAGCCATCTGAGTCCAAGTGCAAGCTCCTGTGGATCCTCCATTGACTCTGTGAGCCATAACTCGCTGTTCTGGGATCTTGCCCCTTTAGGAAGGTGACTGATAACTTCGGGAACACACTTCAATTTGTCAACCAGCTGTCTTGCTGCTGTAGAGGAGGAAAGGCTCTGTAAGTGGTTATCCACATAAAAGTGGCGCTCGACGGCCACCCGGACATCCTCCTCTAGCTGGCTGTGGTCTGTCACATGCTTTTGCAGTGCAAACGTTGCACAGCAGGGGCTGCATGTTGTTCCGAAGGGCAGGACCTGCCACTCATAGACGTCGGGTGGCGCCTCTTTGTTCATGTCCCTCCAGACAAAACGAAGCAGGGATCTGTCTTCTGGCAGCAACCTGATCTGATGGAACATGCCTTTTATGTCGCTGCTTATAGCAACAAAATGCTCCATGAATCTCAACAGGACACCTAGCAGGCTGGAGGTCAATGTGGGGCCTGGCAGTAGAAGCTCATTTAGGTTGTAACCCTTGTATACAAAGGAGCAGTTGAATACGAGTCTGTTTTTTCCATTATGACTCACCATGTGGTGAGGTATAAACCAGGACTCTATTGATGTACCCAGCTCTTCCTCTGCTACCTTCTTCACGTACCCCGCCTGTTCCAATTTCAGGATCTCTGCTGCATAGGCTGATGCTCGTGTTGGGTCTTTCATCAGACGTCTCTCAGTGCTCCGCAGACTCGCCAGTACAGCATCTTTGGGGGCGTGGAGACGCGGCATGTTATTTACACGAAGCAGGGGGGTGGCGTAGCGATGGACTCCGTCAACTTCCACCCTCACTGTCCTGGTTTCCAGCATGCGAACTGCCTCCTGATCTTGCTTTGAGCGGATCACTACCTTCTCACTCCTGTACGGCAGTACGTCCATTTTCCATAGCTTCTCCACATGATAAAGGAGCTCTGCAGAGGGTGACTGTGTGGATATATGCAGACACTGCTGTGGCTGAAGATGCTGTCGGATGATCTTGGTTGGGCCCTGAATAGTCCAGCCCAACTTGGTCTTTACAGCAGCTGGTCCTCCAGGCGGACCCATACGAACCGGCTCTACTGGGGTGATCAGGTGCGCATAGTCTGACCCAATAAGGACCATGGGGTGAACACACTCCAGTGTTTGCAAGGGAAGTCCTCTCAGGTGTTTATATTTGCGCTGGAGAGTCTTCACCGGTTGTGAATGCTCTGCCAGGCCCAACTGATCGGCAGTAAAGGCTCTCCGGATCCTGTAAGTCTTTTGGGGGTGCCTGGCAGGAGAAATAGAGAATGAGACCGACATTCCATGTAGAACCCTAAGATCCTGGCACACTGTCCTTAAACCAAGGTTCTCTGACTCCCCTTTAAGTTTAAGCTCCTTAGCGGCGGCTGGAAGTAGCATCGTGCGCTCTGACCCATCATCCAGTATCGCGTAGGTTTCCATGGCCTGCTCTCCATTATGTAGCACAACCTTTGTCACCTTCAGGAGCACCTGACTGCTGCCGGACGGCCTATCCAGATAGAGAACTTCATTGGCAGTACTCACTAAGCATGATGTATTCTCTGTGGCTGGTGTCACTATGGCTGGTCTAATGTTAAGGTCGTGGAGAGCTTCCAGATGTCTGCCATCACAATTCTTGCACCTGGCCTTTAGTTTGCACTGTGCGGCCTGGTGACAACGACCACAACGCCAGCACCGCCTGTTTTTCTTAACCCAATCTCTCCGCTGCTCAGTTGTTAACTGGCTGAAGTTAGTGCACTGGTTCAGATAATGCAGGGCGTTGGTACAGTATGGACAGGGTAGGGCGACTCTGCCTTGTGGATTGGCACTGGTAGATGAGAATACTGGGCCAGTCGGGCAACTTGAAGATTGTTCAGCTCCATGGAGGACTGTGGTTAGCCTGCCAAACTTTGAGTCCTTCCGTCTATCCCACTTACTGTCTGGGTTCTCTCTGGGTCGAGACTCGTATCCATACTCCTGAATCGGTAGCTCAAACTCCAGCCAGCGGGCGAAGTCTAACAGCGTAGGGACACGGATGCTGAGGGGATGTAGGTATCTCATAAACCCAGACCGCAGGTCTTGTGGAAGCTTGGACATAAGCCTAGTGACATGAGACCCACACTGAAGCTCAATATGACCTTTCTCTCCAAGCTGGGCGAGCATGCCAACCAAGGCTCTCACTCTGAGAGCAAATCCTTTAAAGGCAGTGATGTCCTGGCTACGAATGTTAGGCGCCTCCATCAGGTCTGCAATGCGCCTTAATGCTAGCTGGTGAGGTTGCCCATAATGCTCTGTTAAGGAGGCCATAGTGTCGGTGTAGGGTTGTGTAGAGTTGGTGTATGAATCTGCGATAAGGAGCGCTTCTTCAAATTTGAGATGATCAACTAAAATCTGATATTTAAACCTCTCCGTAGCATCATGGGGGAGGAGATTCTCCAGGGAGGTCTTCAGCCTAGCAAACTCGCGTGGGTCCCCTCTATTCAAGTCTGGGATGGTGGGTTGAGGACCCCGATATATGTACTCTGTTGCTCGGCGAGAGTGAAAGTCCTCGTGTCTCGGTTCATTAGCTGCGCCTGGCTCAGAAGGAATTAAGTGGGCTAATATCTGTGGACGGACTTGCGGATCCGTTGGCTGGTGTGACCTCCCCACCCGACCTGATGCAACCCGATTATCGTTGCCAAATGCCGGCATTCCAGGAAGCTGTTCTTGAGTGATCCCCATCTTCTTAAGGCATGTCATCAGCTCTGCTACTAACTCTGTGGGCAGTGTGGTAGTGGATAGCTGTGGCTTCTCCTCATCATCTGCCACTGGAGGGGGGGGGAGGGGCCAGTCTTCATCGTCCACTTCTACTTCACTGGGTACCTGCACAGGTGCTAATGTGTTATGGACCGTAGCTTGTGTTGTGGGCCTTGGTGGGCTAATGGCCGAGGCGATCACTCCCGACTGAGCAGGCGGGCTGTACTCCGCGGGGGAGAGAGCAGTGTGGTGTGATGAATCTGGGCCTCTGCTTGAACTAAGCTGTGTTTGCATCTCCATTACGATAAGTTGAAGCCTCCGGTTTTCCTCCCTAATATCTTGCAGCTCATCTAATATTTCAGGTGAAGCCCCTGAATTTACTCTGTGAGACAGTGGGTCTGGGGTGCTCTGATAATGGGGTCCTGAGAACACTGACTCTCTGGGATACTTAGGGCGAGCACCAGTCTGGTTCCACTGATCATAGAGCGGGGAGGTGCACGTTAACAGCCGACCGATCCTGTCACCACCATAGTAGGGCTCCTGCATCTGATGGTGGGGCTGTGAGAAGAGTGCTGCAGCCTGGGAGGGTCTCTCCACAACAGGCAGGGAGACTTCATAGTCAGCAAACCAGTTTGGCGGACGTATCTGACGTCTCGGGCGGGTATTAGGAAGTGGCGTTGCCTCCTCTCTCGCATATGGGAACATCCTCACGCACAGCGGTCACACACACATCCGGCTCGAAGGACCAATTTTGTAATGATGACTTGATAGCTAGGACTGTAACTGTAGCTAGTTGGGGATTAGTGACCACTGTGGTGCATCGATAAGAATGCAATTAGATGCTGTAAATCTCTTTCATGGGTTTATTGACAGTCAGCAGAGGATTATCTGTCTTCATGAATGTACAGTATGTGTGGTTCTACAATAAACAATAAAAGAAAGAAAATATCAGCATACAATTAAACAACAGTGCTGACATGATTCAATTAATAAAACTAATAAATTGTAATTATTATATCTTTCCCTTTAAGTAGCCTAGCTGGTTATACATATTAAATAACCAAAATAAAATACCAGGTAACACACATTATCTTCTTACTGAATTAAAGAACAGCCTTCATACTGCTAGTTCTCAATACTATCAACCCGAAAAACATAGTTCTCTACTACTCAACCATAATTACACTCAAGTAATAACTATACAGTGTCAGGTAAGCACACACATAAGCATAATATTAATATAAACAAATAAAACTAGGCATTAGCATGATGCTAGCGAACTTTATGCTAACGTACTACATTTCAATGGAGTATCTAAGAATAGACTCCTTTAACAACCTGAGGCACCGAAACACATATGTAAACATTTACACCAGGGTACTCACATGTCTCTGAACGCACACATGTACAGATAGCGGCACGGACGACAACTATTCACCTCAGAAATATCTACAATGCGTTTCCCGGCCAATCTCACGACCAACTCAAAACGAAACTAAAAACTGTCGTCGCGAAAACTGAAACGAAGCCGCTGATTGGCTGATCCCTGTTACAGCGAGTCCTTCTTCACACATTTAAAGGGTCTTCCTCGGGTCCAGAGGCACTTAAATGAACACACTAGCAGAGTTGATCGATAAGGGGGAACTGGAAAGAATCCTGAGAAAATATTTTAATAGTTATGCACAAAGCAAAAATGACTGCGGTAAAGTACACGCTGAGTTTGAACATGTAGTAAAAGGAGGGATTCCCCCTCCTCAGAGACAATATAAAATGAATGGTGCTGCAGAGAATGACAGCCGCGAGACTATTAAAGAACCGACAGAGCAGGGAGTTATTAGAAAATTACGAAAGGACGAATCTGCGCCGACCAACGCTCCGATCCAAGCCGTCTCTAAACCAGACGGAAGTCGGAGGTTAGTAACTAATTATAAGGCATTAAATAAAGTTCCAGTTCCAGATATGAGGTATTTGATTAACTTTAGTAAGACTTGTGGAGACAGGCAGAGACAAGAACTGGCTGTCTAAGATTGACTTAGCGAACGGGTACTGGAGTATCCCCCTAGCAGAGGAAAGTTGCGGGAAAACTGCTTTCACATTCGATAGTGATCAATTTGTCTATCGATTTCTCCCACAAGGCTATCGGAATGCGGGAAACGTATTTCAAAGTTCAGTGCTCGAGATATTGGCAGGATTACCCGTTACTGTATATATTGATGATATCCTGATAGCTACATCTAGAGAGGACGAGCATCTGAAGCTGCTAGACCAGACCCTAGGCAGGATAGTGTCAGCCGGTCTCAAGCGGAGCTTGAAGAAAATGGAAATCGGAGACACAAAGTAGATTTCTTAGGGTCCAAACTAGGGAAAAAAAACACGAAAGCCCTTAAAATGAGCACGAGAGTGAAGTTTGAGCAGAGGAAAAAATCAGATCTGCCTAAAAACCGAAAGCAGCTGCAATCATTGTTGGGCACATTAAATTACATCAGATAATTAATTCCTAAATACTCTAGAGAAGTGAAAGTGCTGTATCAAGAAACTACAGAGGGAAAATGGCAGTGGACCGAAAACATGGAGAAAGCTAGGTTAAAGTTAATCCAAATGGCTTTACAAAGCATAGAGTTAGAAAGACGGGATGATCATTTCCCACTATCAGTGCATGTCGCTTAACAAGATGACGAAGCTATGTTAACCCTTGCTAACTATGGAGGAAAGGGTCCCATAGCTTTTCTTAGTCACCAGCAGGAGCCGGCTATGAAGAAGTCCAGCGAAAATGGGGCCGAGCGCATTCTTGCTTCCGTGACGAAACGGTTGTTACAGTTAAAAGCGATAGTGAAAGAACAGCCGATAATAATCTTTTCCATGACAGGAGAGCTTGCCAGGATAAAGAAAAACCTTGTTGTTAATCAGGCACAAGTAAATAGCCAGAGATGGAGCCAGAAGGGAATGGATTTGGGCGACAATCAGCCAATGGCACACAAAGAGCAGTGGGAGAAAATCGATAAACGTCTTCAAGAAGTAAATGCGCATTTTTATCACCAACTGTCACACACGAAACAAACAGGTGAAGCAGCAGATGGGAATAGAGAGGTCGATAAATTGATTTGCCGAGTGAAGCTACAGGAAATAACAGAGTTATTTCAAAAAATGCATGATGAACTGAATCATCCGAGTGTAAATGGTTCAGATAGAGCTTAGGTTAAGGAATTTAAATATTCCTAACTGGCGTACCTGATACAGGGAAACAAGGAAGGACTGTAGAGTCTGCAGGGAATTTATGACATCAAAAGGGTTCAAGGACAGTGAGCTGCCCAAGGATTATCGATCGCAGCAGATTAGTATTGACTTTGCAGTGCCATCACAAATATTTTTTTATTTATTTTTTTTTTTTTTTTTTTTTTTTTTTTTGCTCGAGATAGATAACCACAGCAAATAAATAATGATATGGGCTGTGAAATCCGCTCTGGACGGAGCTCACAATATTTCCGGAAAATAAGTTGGATCTTAACAGGTGCAACTGAGCGGAGCCCGAAGAAAATAAAATAAAAAGAAACTTGCAATTTGACGTAGGAGATGAAGTAATAATAACCAGGAGGCAAAAGAGGCTTTTTGAAGGACTGGGTACAATTGATAAGGTTAAAGCAGTGACAGGTTCAAATATGGTTAGAAAATAACGGAATACAGAGTAATCAGGATTTAATTAACAAAATAGGGAATGGAAACCATAAATAAAGTAATAAATTGCAGGGGGTTAATTCGGATGGAGCACAATAGACAGGAGCGAGATCTTATGGCTGAAAGCAGAGATAGAACGCTTCCTCAGCTTTCAGCCGAGGAGCAACAAAGCCGTTGAAGGTTTCGTTGGCCGTAACATTGTGTCATATGCAGTCGATTATCCGCTGTGCCAAACATGCCCTCATGCGAAGAAAGGAAGGGGCATGGGCTCTGAGTGAATGATGTATAGACAGACCCATACTGAGATATCGGGGGTGATAATTTGTGGTGAGTGCCGTCCAATTCACGCTAAATCGCAGATAGACTCATTCAAAGTGTTCGGGGAATTTCGGAGAGAAGTGAGCAGCTGCAATTGGGACGGTGAAATGTTGTGGACGTGTATGGTGTGTAAAGCAAAAAATAAAACATTGATGTCCTCTCGATCGATGTGGGAAGGTTTAAGAGTGCTTAAACTGCTGGGATTATTCAGGATGGAATAATGTCCAGGTTCTGTAGACATCCATATTTAGGGATGAGGGAACATGAGAAAAGGGCTTTTCTTCACTCTAAAAACTAAATCAGAGGACCTTTAGTCATTACTTAAATATATATTTTGTTGTGAAATAAAAAATCAAGTTCTGAGATACTGTTAGACTTTTTAATTGTAATTGTTATTTTATTGAGCTGGGATGACACACAAATTATGCCTATTGATGAAATATACTACCATGACTTGTCAGAGTTTAACATTTTCAGTTATCAAAAAAATAATTTAATTTTAAGTTCTGTTAATGTAAAAAACAATTTGATGACGCATAAACAGCGCGCGCATGTTCAAGGCCAGACGACGAGAGGAGACGAGTGAAGCATGTGGTGAATGGTAATTTTATGCTTAATTACACACATTCGCTCAGGATTCAGTTGGTGATAGCCTACTATAACCGAATATCGAAATCTGCAAGTCCTTACTCTGAAATTTGAGCAGTGTTGATAGTAACGTTATAGTCTGTGTGCCGAGGTAAAGTTATTAGCTATAGCTGTAGCTTGTCACTGATTGAGTAGCTACACTATTTGTTCAGATAAAACGTTTGATATATATGTTTTTCGTCGGAAGAAACCAGAGGTTGCGAAGCAAGTTTGGTTGCACGAACAAAGGCACTCGGTCTCTGGTAACCTAGCAACGTAGGGAGTGACACGCTAACAGCCAATCATGTAACAGTTTGGTTGCGCCATATCGTTGTGTCTCGTGTTGGATTCTTCAGTAACAGAACCGAACAGAACCGGTGTGGAGTGATAAGTGGAAAGCCTTATTTGATCGGTGAGTGATGTAGATTAGTGACTGCTAGTTTTGACAGGCGCCCGTGCATGTTACTTAGAGAACGAGCAGAGAGAGAAAGAGAGAGAGACCCTCCTCCGGCCGCGCGCGCGCACTCTCACAGTCTTCAAACTGTCTTGCTCTCCCTCCCTCGCGCATAATAATCAAAATTGAATATTATTTAAAAAAATAAAAAAAACTGATCATTAATGGTGTCTGTTTATATTTTAAAAATTGCCTCCTGGAAAACACAGGAAAATGTCTTTATTATAGGACAGGGCTCAGCTTAATTATTAAGTTCATGTTACTTAGAAATGTGTTTATTGTGGCCAAAAAACTTCTTCACCTAACTTAAAACATTAGGTTGGATCAACTTAATTACTTGCATTCATGTTGAAAATTATTAAGTCCATGTTACTTAGAAATGCGTTTTATTGTGGCCTAAAAGGTAAATTCACCATACTCAAAACATCGCTTTGAATTAATGTAATTCTGCCAGTAGTCTTAACATAAAAATTCTAGTGGAAAACGTTAACATATTTTTTTTTGTTGTTGACCCAATGTTTCATTTTTTAGAGTGTTGAGACAAGAATACCCATATTTCCGAGTGATGGAAAGGAGATGAGAGACAGAGCTATCCAAGAGAGGGAGGAGTTAGTTCGCAAGATTAAGAGGAAAGATCAAGAGAAGGATCTGTCTCTCACTGAAAGTGAAACCCAGAAATGGGAGTCTCTGGAGAGACTTTCATGATCGTGATGCATTTTCAGACAAATGTGTTGCTATGTGCTCATCCCGACTTCGATTGGCTGGGGGGTATTGAAGTTGAAGTGCATCATGATCAACCGGACGTAAAGGTGATAAAGAAGGGAATCCTGAGGAGAAGACCGCTACAAAACTAATCCCTGTTTACAGAAAAATGAGATGCTCGCCGTCATTAGAAAGTCTTCCAGAAGAGTTGGGCGAAGGTCGGAAGACCATCAGAAAGTTGAAGAAACAACGACAGTGCTGCAGATGGATAAGTATCATTTTATGGTTTTTATTAGGAGTAATTGTGTTTTTGCTAATCTTAATAAGTGTAAGTGGGAAATATTATCGGGAAGTATTATTTTAGCGGAAGTGGAAGTCCAAAGGGCAAACTATAACAGGATTTGAATTATCCGTATGGGGAACCTCGAGGAAAAAGAGAAAGGAAATAGAAAATAATACGTTAGTATTTTGGAAAATGGTTAGATAATATTAGTACTGACAAGACGAGTTATTATATGGTCCTTACACCCAAGGTTAAGCTTAAAAGCACAGTAAAAAATGAGACAATGGCACAAAAGGGAAAACCGAAATATTTGGGGAAAATAGTTACATTTAAGAGCGTGAAGGAAATAAAAAAACCGTTCATTATTTTATAGGACGAACTTACAGGACCAGTTCCAGCTAAGAGCTGGGAGGATGTTGGATATTTAGATCACGCAAACATTTTGATCCATGGAAGATTGGACAGTGTAAATATGAAGGAAAAGTTAAAAAGCAAAAGAGAAAGTAAAATAGAAAGTAGCAAAAGAGAAAGTAAAATCGATAAATTAAAATACTAATAAAAAAAAAAAAAAACAAAATAAACTATAATAACTAGTCAAATTTTGAATCCACAGACATAAATTGCTCTATTAATAGGGTGACCATATGCGCCGTTCATACGGGACACGTCCCGGCCAGGATTTTAATATTGCCTAAAATATCCAGGTTTTGGCTGTTTGCAGGTCGATCGTTGTGCGACATTCATGAGAGCTAGAGAGCAGAGCAGACGGCTCCTTATGCTTTCGGATCGCTCTCGCACCTACTTTGCTGTGTTTTTTTTTTTTTTTTTTTTTTTTTTTTGAGCAGTGACGATTCTATCAAACGAACGAACGAACACGTGCACATATTGCATCGCTTCGATTGTTCCATGTAGATCTCGCCTTCTCACGCGCAGCCCCACGATTGGTCGATTATGTATAATACCTGCATGTTATTGGTCAAAACTGCTTTGGACGTTTTAGGCAATATTAAAATCTGCCGGAACGTGTCCCGTAATGGAACAACCCTAATCCCCTTTATGATCGCTTTTAGGGAAACACAATACATGGTGTCCACGTAAAAGATTCTTTTTTATGCTTCTCATTAAAGCGCAAAAGAGATAACGATTGACCCCGAGACCCAAGGAAGTCGAATTATTTTTTTATAAATTGGGTTTTTTTGGGCATGTTTTGGTCATAAAGGGTTTTTTGGGCAAAAACAAAAATGTTTTTTTAGTGCAAGAAACAATAGTTAAAACGAAGACAAAAATGGCCGGACGTGAAAAATCTATTAAAAAGGCGAACGAGTTGAAACAATGGAACACTGTAAGGGGAGTAAGTTCGTGCGCCCCCCCCCCCCCCCCTAAAATATCCAGGTTTTTGGCTGTTTGCAGGTCGATCGTTGTGCGACATTCATGAGAGCTAGAGAGCAGAGCCAGACGGCTCCTTATGCTTTCGGATCGCTCTCGCACCTACTTTGCAGTCTTTTTTTTTTTTTTTTTTTTTTTTTTTTTTGAGCAGTGACGATTCTATCAAACGAACGAACGAACACGTGCGCATATTGCATCGCTTTGATTGTTCCATGTAGATCTCGCCTTCTCACGCGCAGCCCCACGATTGGTCGATTATGTATAATACCTGCATGTTATTGGTCAAACTGCTTTGGACGTTTTAGGCAATATTAAAATCTGGCCGGAACGTGTCCCGTATGAACGGCGCATATGGTCACCCTACAGTAGCTGCTCTAAAGATTTTGATCCTTTGACTATTAATCAAGTGGCTACAGTTCTGTGTTACTGGAGTGCAAGTATAGTCCCGCTGCCCTGGACTTTAAAGAGGAGTAAGTTAGCTAATAGGTATGAGATAAGTTACGGGGCAGGAGGGGTCATTAGATTAGTAGATAAGTATCAAAATTGTAATATGTTTTATGGACCTGCTTTTATAAGTGTCACGGTTAGTAAACCGTGGTCTCGGGTGTGCACTATGTGGGTGGAGTTTGTGTGTGTTGCTCGTCAGCACTGATTGTTTCATGTGGGCGTCTCCGTTGATTGTTCATTGGCACCAGTTGTTACTCATTACCCGATCCCTATTTATTGCCCTGTCTTTCGTCTTGTGTTTGTCAGAGCGTTGTATATGAAGTCTCCCTTCATTTCATCGCTGTTCGTCTGACCCTGGAATGCCTGGTTTCTCGTCATCGCTGTTCGTCTGCCTGGTTTCTCGTCATCGCTGTTCGTCTGACCCTGGAACCCCGTCCACTCTTCACCACCGGATGTCATGACTCACCACCACGGACTGCTCATCTCAGGCCTGTGTCACGCTCTCCTGCTGCCTCACCTCACCGCCACTTCCTGGATCACCGTCAGTCATCACTGCGACCATCTGTTGTTCTACCTGGATTTATTTGTATACCGGACTTTAATAAAACATTATTGTTTCACTCTTGCACTTGCTTCCTCACCCTTTGTTACCGTTACAATAAGCATAAATACCGGAGTACCAAAAGGAGGGAAAAATAGGCCATTAGTAAATCTAGACGCTATTGATGATTTATCCCTCACAATAGAATGGAAAAACTGGAAAGAAAACTGGTTTAACATAATGGATTAATAACTATTATTTGGGATTAAATTGGATGAAGGCCAGTATTTGTAATAGTAGTGTAGAAATACTAGGTGATCAGATTAAAGGAGGTACGAAGAACCAGGTGAATTTATCCGAGCTGGTTACGAAGGAGTTAAAAAGGCCGCAGTCTTTGACTTTGTTACAAAAGACGTGGATAGGATGGACTGACTTTCTGGTTAACGCAGGATGGTATATCCTCCACGGTGGGTTGATTATAATAGGATTAATGATGTTCACCGGAGTAAAATGTTTTTGTAATGTAGAAGGTCAAAGAATGTGCTCTGGTAAACCAAACAGAGATGATAAATTAGCTGTCTTAGAGAGTTTATTAGATTTCCAAACTAAGAGGTATAAACGATTTAAGAGGAGAAAAAAAAGCAACGACAGGAAGCATTTGCTATTAGAGGCAGCTGCTAAAAAGAGGGAAACGATGTTGGAAGAGAGTGAGTCATGAGAGGAAGTAGGAGGAGAGTGCAGACGTAGAATAGAGTAGTAAAAATGGGGGATATGAACAGACAAGCTTACTCACCAAGGATAACCTAAACTACTGGGGATTTTTGATATACTTTTTGTATATTGTTGAAAACAAATTGTTCCAGTCTCCAAGTCCAACAGAGATCGAGATTTGATAGAGATAAAAGAATGGCAACTGTAAGGATCCACCCGCCGGCCCAAAAAGCAGAATCCAGCGGCCTGGTCGAAGGTTTAATGCATATTCGGTCTTTTATTTGCGCTTCTGAATTTATCAGGATTTAGTTTGAATTTTAGTCTAGCTCCATGTTTAATCTGACTCCAATTTTATGTGATCATTAAATTTGGGCAATATTTCTATCAAAAGCTGATCACAGTTATCGATTGTTTATTAATTTAGATATTTGAGTATTCTGAAAATCCCATACTTTCAATTATTCGTTCACTGCAGACCCGGTATTGCTTTAGAAGTAACATTTCGGCCGATTGAATGCTCTTCCCGGACACAAACTCGTCAGTCTGATCTTAAACATTGGATGCAGGGTAAATATCTACCTTTAAGTCGGTCACGCCCTGCTTACTCGTACAAAAAGCATAGTTTTTATATATTTACGAAAACTGCAACTTATTTAAGACAGTGATAGTCAGAAATTGAAATGGACTCAACTGATGTGCCCCGTGCTCCATCTATTAAACCTTTCGTATGAACAATCCTGAACACAGATTTGAGGTAATACCTTTGCTTTAATCTACTAGTAATAATGAATTAAGAATAATGCAGAATAAATCAAATATAACAATTTATTATCAGTCAGGTAAAATTGTATCATGCCAATTACATAATGAAAATAATTAGAAGCCAATTTAGAAAGGATAGTGTAATTGTAAATCACATTGTAGTTGTGTTGCAACTTTGCTCCTGCACAAAGACACTGTAGCCATATTGGGAACGGCCAAGTGATCCATGCAGGAGGCACACAAATTTAACAGTCACACATGTAACAGTTATCCTAATTTAAGACACATGGTCAAAAATGCATAGCAAAGCACTCAGGTGTTTTAGAAAATAAACTTAACTAGCCAATGTGTACATGTAGTAGCACAAACAACTATACAGTGTGCTCTGTAGGCACAATGTGTTTAACACAATTACATAATAGTATACCTGACTTCAGGAAGATACATAGTATGGAGCATATGAAATACACTCCACACTACGGGCTTTCTGGCAACAGAATCGCCCAGTAGTGTTTTGTCACTTCCCTTAAATACTCAACAGACAATAATCTTCAAATCAGCTGTAAAAACATAAAAGACCTTTTGGTTTTTTTTTGGTTCCCGTGGTCACATCAGGGTCACACCTTCCTGGAGATAAACATTCTCACAGACCCCTAAAGGGGGACACACCCCCTCCTCAGCAGAACACAATTCTACAAAAGTTTTCAATCTTTCTCATAATACAAGTGACTACTGTGAAATTGAGACCATTTTACCAATCGCACAAAGACCTTTAAAATGATACCAAACATGAAAAGTTTACAATCATGATTTCTGAAGATATAGTAAATGTTTCATGTAAGAATAGTAACTTGAGTTCTTGGCATTTCTCTGTCAACTTTTAGTGCCTGGACCATGTGCCCTGGGAGGAAGGATGGGTGAAGGTTCCAAAGAGCAAATGGTCTTTCTTCCAGATCTTCCTATCTGTTTGTTTGGCTCCACGAGGAGATCAAAGTCCATTGTTTTGGTGCATCTGCATTTGCATTGAGAGAGTTCCTGAAAGTCTGGCTTCATAAAGAATTCATTTCATAAGGAAATAATTTCACTCCTTACAGTTTCTTTCAGCGTTCTTTTTATTTAAGAACACGGTTGTTGCATTTTATGTTTTGCAATGCTAAAAGCATTTGAGGTTTAAATAAACACTGTTTGAATTGTTAATAATTTGTCCCTGTCTGTCATTGAAGTTATGTATTTATTGTAATGACCTTGAAAAGTGGATTCAGCATTGGGGGGAAATAAGCATATTTTTTTACTAAAAAAATAATACATTTATAGTATATTGCTTGTGTGTTTCAAAGACACTCATGATTAATTTGTAATGTACTCATTATACAAAAAAAAAAAAAATCACAAAATCACTAATCAAGCATGAAAATAGGTATATACTTGAAGTGTACTAAGTATACTTGAAGTTGTTCCAATTTAGCAGAAAAAAGTACACTAAATATACTTAAAGTTATACTTAGTATAATTTAATTACAATTAAAATACACTTAGCACAAAAATAGTTCCAGTTAACTAATCATTAACACACTTGAAGTATACTGACAATTAGTCTGGCTGCAAGTATACTTGGTATACTCTTTTTCCACTAGGGTTTACTTAAAACGTTATACTTTGGTTGATTAGGCTGTTGTCCATTACATGATACATTAATTGTAATAAGCTACTACTGAAATTCCCACAAGGATTTCATCTGAAATGCTTTAAAAAAAAAAAAAAAAAAAAAAACCTTGCGTAAGTTACGTTTACTTACGTTTAAATTCAAACTACACACTGACTAAACCTGATTTCATCATCTTCATCCTCCCATCACCATCCCTACGCCACATCCTGCCATCATCCCCGCACCTACGACATCTCTTCGTCCACCTCCAAAACCTCCTCCATCCCTCCCTATTCTGTTGCTTGAACTTTATCATCTTTAGTCTTTGCACACACACAGGTATTCACTTCTGCACTTTGTTTTCCAGTACTTATTTTTTTCTTCTTCAGAAAATTGCATTGTATTTTTATTTAATCATTGATGTAAAATTCTGTACTTTTAAGTAATACAGGTATAACTGAAATGTTCTACACATTGGTAAGATATCTCTGCCATAGCATTTCAGTCTTTTTTCATTTATTATAATGTTTTGTTTTGTTTTGTTTTGTTTTTTTTTTTGTATAAAAATGTACTTGAGTATGTTTGTAGTAATATAAATATACTGTTACGTCCCAGGTTATAATTGTGTTTTGGGTACGATGTTGTTTCTCCCTCCCCTTCTTTCTCTCTCCATCTTTACTTTCTATTTCAGCAGGGTGACGCAGGAACAGTAGTCGAATTGTCAATCAAGAAAAAAAATGTTAAGTGACGACAACGCGCGGCTTCACTAATGAGGACGCGCCATATGATTAAAGGCTGCACCTGTGCGGGAAGCGGGAGTTCTCACGCACGCTAGAGCACTCATTCGGTCGCGACAGCACTTGCGGGCTTGGTTATGTTTGTCCTGTACTATCTTGTTCGGATATTACTTGTGGTAAAGTGTGTTCTTTGATAACTCCGTGATTAAATGGCCCATTCGATCGTTCTTCTCTCTAAGGTGTTCACCGTTTCTGTTATCTGGTTGTCAAACCAATGTTAGTAAACGGGGAAAGGGAAAAGAACAGGTAAGATATCACGTGATATACATGTGCCACACTGAGGTTGTCAATTGTGTATAGAACACTAGTTTAGTGACTCGTGCCACTTGATTGTATGTTTCCTTTAGCTGGTAGCTAGTGTGGTTTATTTAGGGCGTCTTTGACGCTGAAGATTTTTCTTTTCTTTTATATAGGGGTTTGTTTGTGAATAGTGATGGTTGAGTTAGATTGGGAGTTTTTTTGTTTATAGTAAGATTGGTTATGTTTTGTTTGTTTCTTTGTTTTGGCACGGTCTTGTTCTTCCTTTTCCCCGTTCTTTCGTAAACCTCTATATTTTTTTTTTTTGATTATGAAGTGTGTGTATATAACTCTGTAAAGTTATGTAAATAATATTCTGGGTTAACGTTTAGCTTGATCACTGTAATAAATGGACACCTTGCCGAATTGAGGACCGGTTGTGTGTTGTTGGGTTTTTTTTTTTTTGTTTGTTTTTTTTTCCAGTACACGTTCAGTGTTTTAATGTTGCACCCCTTTATTTTTCCCCTAGACTTTAAAAAGGGTTTGTAACACATACTATGAACATACTTGTATTTCAGGTATGTTTATCAAGCATGTTTATCAACTTGCATGTTTAATACATTTAATAGTATTTTTTTTTTTTTTTTTTTTCACCAAGGTGTATATATGCTGCTGTATTTTTTTTATTGTACTTTATGAATATTTGTAATGTACACAACAATATAATACAAAGTTCTAGATATCAAAGTGTGTATATACTGAAAAAACAACTTTATAATGTACTAATAGTGTCATGCTAATGCATATCTAATGAGCTGAAATACAACTGAAAAGTACTTGAAGCACAAAACAATGCTTAAAGTACACACTAACTGTAGTTCATGAAGTATTACAGTTTTTCTCAATTGCTTTGGCACATTTTTCGAAACAGTCTTAACATTCTCTGAACTGTGAGTGCCAATGTCACAACTGCTTGCTGGAACTTCAGAACCTTATTGCATGTCTGCAAAATGTAGTCCCAAAACATTTTCATTCATGCTTCAAAACCTAGTTATTGTGTCAGTAATTTGGCCAAGGGCCACCAAAATATAAAGTATTTTTGTCTTCGTCAAAGTTTTTTTTTCACCATGACAGTAAACCATCGAAATTAAGGTTTTATAAAAAATAAATGAACTAATATTGGATGAGAAGAGTCAATAGTACATAGAAAAAAAGAAAAAAAAAGTATATAAACATTTGTATTTATACAGTACATTTATTTTTGTACAATTGCATTTCATGTAAAGTGAAATCTTGCTTGTCCAATTACTGTACATTTTATATTTCTTATGTTGCCACAAATACACAAAAATACCAAATAACATCCAAGAAAAAAAAATATTCTTGGTGGACATCCTATCGCTCTTGTTGGTCAGGCCAAAGATAAGATTTTCATCAACATCACATCTGATGTTTTCCATTGTCATGCACCAGGAAAAAATCTCCTTGAATGCTGCACCCATCCCCTGCAATGATCAGCTGTGATGTCCTCACATGCAGCATTCATGGCATCCAAAAGAGACATCTGATCTTGTGGTCTACGATCATATACTTTCCACCTCCATGCTGAAAGAAACCTCTTCTACTGGATTTAAGAATGGAGAGTATGGTGGAAGGAACTCCACTGTTATCCTTTCATGTGCAGCAAACCAGTCCAGGGGCGGACAGGCCATCGGGAGCACCAGGACATTTCCCGGTGGCCTGATGGTCAGTCTGGCCTGCCGGCTGCCGCTGTGCAGTCGATCAAGCTGACGTGCAATAGGCTGGTATGCAACTGCGAATTAATTGACGGACTTATGAATCTACGAATCAGGCGATCGCGAAGTGAAAATGACACCACCACATGACCCAACATCAGCGAAGCACTGCCTAATTGGCTATATCCAGAGGCTCCGGCACACGCTGGAAACGCTGTTCAACTTAAATCTGACAAAGCATCTGTAATATGGTTTACTATAAATAACACGTAAAACAAACAGGGTTCAGTTAATATGTTTCTGTTGATGGGTGAGCATTCTGGGTTCTAGGGTGGCCATTCGTGCCAGTCCCGCCGGACACGCCCGAACATGTTTTCAGGTGCGTTCTCCGGAAGTCGCGTTGGTCGACCGCATACGTCATCGAGGTTCTCACATTTCAGTTAAAATACATTAGAAAATTAAGATTTATTTCTTTTAAGACATACAATCATTGTAGTTTCATTCTTACCTTGAAATGTAACGGTTGCTTTCCTGAAATTGAACCCAAAATATTAAACCTTGATGACGTATGAGGTCGACCAACTAAAACTGTGAAACAAACCGAACTGTGAAAAAGTCTAACTGTTCCACCCCTAATATTTACGTAATCATTTGGCAGACGGACGTTTTCATCCAAAGCGACTTACAACAGATAAAATCTATTCTCAAAAAAAAATATTACACACAAAAAATTATAGAAGCTTTAAAAGAGCATCTTAATGACAAACTAGCACACTGTTTTACATATGGGGATACAGTATTTTTACTGCACTACGTTATTTACGCAAGTCATTACTGAAACATAACGCAGATCGCAACTCTTAAACTTAAAAGGAAAGAATTCACAACACCAGCACTTTTTGTCAGAGTCAGAATTTAAGCAAATATCATTTATTATCTTAATGAGTGCTGTCTCTGTGCTGTGATGCAGTTGGAAACCAGACTGAAAATTGTCCAGGTATCCATTTGAGTTTAAGTATTTATAATTTTGCCTATAAAAGGAAGATTAGATATTGGTCTATAATTGCTCAAAATGGTGTCAAGATTGCTCTTTTTCAGGAGGGGCTTAACAAATGCAGTTTTCAGGGAGTTTGGAAATGTCCCAGAAAGAAGTGAGGCATTTACTACTTCTAAGAGATCTGCTTTTAAACAGTTACGCACACTTTTGAAGAAAGATGTGGGACGTGTGTCAAGATAGCAGGTTGACGATTTTAGGTGCTGCACTATTTCTTCCAAAATTTTGCTATCAATTGCTTCAAAAATAGACATAGCATCTTTTTGATATTGCGGCCAAGTCTGTCTGACCTCTGCATTTCTTGAGGATGTGCTAATCGCGCTTTATAGGTGATAAAAAAAGGGCGTGGGAGGAGTGTGTGGATTTTTATCATTGTATGGTGGTTGTGTTCACACACACACATTTATGTCCAAACACCATCTAAAACTGTTTTTTGGATAATAGGTGCCCTTATGAAAACAAAACAAAACAAAAAACCTGCTGAATGACGAGTGGCAAGGCAAAGATCCTTTTAACAACAGTATCTTTACTATGAGACATGCAGGAGTTCAATACGCAGTGTACAAACTTCAACAACGTAGCACCAACTAGCGCATGCGTATAAGCAAGCTGGAGGATCATAGTCTGCTCAGATTTAAAGCTACAGAACACTACTATGTTCTACATCCTCCTTCTTTAACTTTGACAGTTATTCCTTAATGAACAGTTTCTTATATTAAAGTTAACTCAAAGTTTTTTTTTTTTTCATAGGAAACGCATTTAAACAGATTACTTGAGCTGAGAGTAAAAAGGCAATTAACACAACATTTGTTAACTCACATTGTAACATCAGTTATAATGTTAACATTTATAAATTGAACATTTTGTTACTGAATTACAGAACTTTCTTTTCTGTCTTTCTTTTTTTATTCTTGTTTTTTCATTCCAGGTACTTTGGGTTTGGTTTGCAAATGCCACCTGCTCTGGTCACATATGGAGCTGTAGAAAGAACTTTTGTTGAATGTTCATTCAGGGGTTTCTTCTTGGTTCCTTGTGGGGTGCATTGTTCTTTGACCTCATTTGGAGTGAAGAATCTGTGCTTAGATTCAGCAGAGGGGGTCTGAACAAAGGGAAGCGACATTTCGCTGTGGTCTAACTTTTGTGGTGGTGGCTCTGCGACAGGAAGGATATGTTTTCGATTTCGTCTGTATTCTCTTCCTTCAACCTCCACAAGATATGATCTTGGTTCATCGCAGAGCTGTTTGACGAGTCCGATTCGGTCATGGCCTTTTGACGTTGCAAGTCTCACCACCTCTCCTTGTAAGAGTGGTCGGAGAGTTCTGCTAGACTTGTCATAGTATGTCTTTTGACAACGTCTCTTTTTTGAGATCTGATTCTTGACAGCAACGTTATTCTTTGAGGCTGGCACCAGAATGGACTTGCTGATTGGCAGAGATGTGCGCGTCTGTCTCGACATTAATCTCTCTGCTGGTACAGTCCAGTGCTGGTCACGTGGAACATTTCTGAGTTGAGCAAGTTTTGAAAAACATCAGAACCGTCCCTCTTGGATTTCTCCATTAGATGTTTTGCACTCCGCACTGCCCTCTCAGCTAGCCCGTTAGCTTGTGGATATTCAGGGCTACTAGTGGTATGTGTAAAATCCCAAGCAGCAGCAAATTCTTTGAACTGTTGGCTTGTAAACTGGGTACCGTTGTCTGAAAAGACTTTGTGCGGACTCCCATGAACAGAAAAGTGCCTTTTGAGTTTTGTGATTACTGTACTGGAGGACAGATCACGAAGCAGATCGATTTCGAACCATCCCGAATATGAGTCAACTAGTAGGAGGTAGTGTTGACCATTCCACTCAAAGATATCCATAGCCACACTTGACCATGGAAGATCTGGGATGTGATGTAAGTGTAGAGGCTCTTTTTGTTGATGGGGTTTCATACTGTTACAGACAGAGCACGATAGTACCTCCTTTTCAATGTCTTTAGTTAAAGAAGGCCAGAATACAATGCCCCGTGCCCTGCGTTTGGTCACATCAAGGCCTGGATGAACTCTGTGAATAATGGTGATATACTCACTGCGTAGTGATTCTGGAATGACCGTTCTCTGTCCCTTCATGAGTATATCTTCATCGACTGTGAGCTCATCCCTGAAGGGAAAATACTCACGACTTTCCGCTGGCAGCTTTGATTGGCTACAGGGCCACCCTGACTTGATAATACTGCAGAGACGTTGAAGGACTGGATCCTGTGCAGTATGAGTTTGCAACTCCTTCAGTCTGGAAGATGAGATGTGTTGAACTGACATAACTTCGAAGTCAGCTCCGTCATCTGTGTGTTCGTCTGGTGAGTCTCTGGGGGATCGTGACAATGTGTCGACAAGGAACATATGTTTTCCTTTCTTGTATGTGATTGTGAAGTTGTATTTCTGCAATCTTAGCATCATGCGTTGCAGCCTTGCTGGAGCTGTGTGGATAGGCTTGTTAAGGATGGTAACCAATGGCTGATGGTCAGTTTCGATGTGAATTTGTTTACCATATATGTAGTCATTGAATTTGGTGCACGCAAATACAACAGCCAGAAGTTCTTTTTCTATCTGCGCGTAACGCACTTCTGTTTGCGTCAGAGTACGTGAAGCGTACGCAACAGGAGCACCTTCTTGAAGACACGCAGCTCCGAGTCCGAACTGGGAGGCATCACAGGTGAGTGTGACGGGTTTCAGGACGTCATAATATTTTAAAGTAGGTGGACTAGAAATCCTGTGCTTCAGAACTTCAAAAGCGTCCTGATGCTGTTTAAACCAGCACCACTCTGTGTTTTTACAGGTCAGCTCGCGCAGAGGGGCAGACAGCTCACTAAGGTTTGGTATGAATTTTCCTAAGTAGTTGATCATACCTAGCAAGCCCTGCAGCGCAGTAACGTTGTCTGGTGCCGGCATTTCTGTGATTGCTTTTGTTTTTGCTGAGTCAGGTTGTAGTCCCTTGCTTGTGAAAATATGACCGACATAGCTCACCTCACTAAGGCGGAATTTGCACTTTTGAGGGTTCAGCCTCAAGTTCACTTCACGAGCACGGTCCAGAACTTTTCTTAGGTTTGCATCGTGTTCCTGCTCGCCATTACCTCCCACAATGATGTCATCGACTATGACTGCGCACGGGTAGCCAGCAAAGATCTGCTCCATAGCGCGCTGAAAGATCTCGCTGGCCGAATTAATGCCAAAGGGCATCCTAAGAAATCGGAATCTTCCAAATGGCGTACTGAACGTAGTCAGGAGGGAGGACTTGTGATCCAGCCCAATCTGCCAAAAGGAGCTTTTCGCGTCGAGCACAGAGAATACTGTGGAGTTTGGCATCTGCGCTGCCACTTCTTCCACTGTGCGCATGGGGTGATGCGGACGTTTTAGGAACTTGTTTAGGTCCCTAGGGTCAATGCACAGTCTTATTTCATCTGAGTTTTTCTTGTGAGTCGCCACCATAGATGACACCCAATCGGTTGGCTCAGACACAGGAGTGATTACTCCCATAGCGACCATTCTTTCCAACTCTGCTTTTACCTTGTGTTGCATTGCTGCAGGAATTCTGCGTGCTGGACGGACGACAGGTTGGGCTTCTTTGTCCAGTTTCATGCAGTACGTTATGGGAAGCTTTCCTATTTCATCTCGGAAAAGATCTGCATATTCTATGTTAAGCTGCTGGACAAAACTTGAGTTTTCTTTTACGCTGACTTGGTGGACTGCATTATTGAGAGAAATGAGGCCCATCCGAAGACAGTCAGACAGTCCGAGCAATGGCTGGACATTTTTTTGCACTACATAGAACTGTAGAGAGTAGGTCTGGTCACTCAGATTGCAAGATAACACGGTTGATCCAGCAGTTTGGATCTCCTCTCCACCATACGCAACAAGCTTCACATGGCGTGACACCTGAAGGTTTTCATCTTGCTTTACCTGTGCGAATGTCTGCAAAGACATGATGTTACATGAGGCTCCTGTGTCGATCTTTAGTTCGAGAGGCTTTCTATTAGTTTGCACTGTGCAAGATATTGCAGTTTTCTTTAACTGTTTTGAATCAATTCCAGCCACCTTTTGATGATTTACCGCAACTCCATCTATAAAGAATGAGTCTTCGCTACTATTTGAAGCTTTGGTAACATCAATTTGATTTACAGTCTTTTTTAGATTTCGTGTGCGCTGAATTTTCACTGATTTGCAGCATTTTTGGAAGTGGTTCCATTTGTTGCACCTGTGACATTGCTGGCCATATGCAGGACATTTCTCCCGTTTTGCCTCATGGTTGCTTCCACAATTGCTGCAATTATGAATTTGTTGCGGGGTAAACTTATCTAATCTGTGTTTGGGAGTACGAAACGGTTTTCTTTTTACCGTTTGTTGAACACTATCCACATTTGTCAAGTTGTGCTTTGGTCCAGCTAGTGTTTTAGTGTGCTGGTCAGTCAGTTCATGTATTTGACATATTTCAATGGCTTTTGTCAATGTTAGCTCATTGTCACGCAACAGGAGTTTTCTCATTCCATCGTTGAGTATCCCACACACGAGTCGATCTCTTATCAATTCTTCCTGTAAATCTCCAAACCTGCAACTCTGTGCCTTGTTTCGTAGGTTGCTTACATATGCCTCTATTGTTTCTCTTGGCTTTTGGTTTCTTGAATTAAATTTGTGTCTTTCCATTGTTATGTTTGTTTGTGGACTGCAAAGTTCGCGAAACTTACGTTTTAGACATTCCGGGTCCTCGCGTGATTCAGCCGGAGTAATTATTCGTCCGTTTTCTCCCTCGCCTGTATATGCAGCGGGTGCATAGACGAATGTTCGCTCGCGCTCAATGGCTTCCGAGCCGGCCAGATTAAGCAGTATGAATGCTTTCGTGCGAGGCTCTTTCTCAGAGTGTGCAGCAGCAATGAATATATCGAATTCCTGCTCAAACACACGCCAATTTTCGGCGATATTGCCATCAAATACAAGAGGATCAGGTCTGCGGAACCCTTCAGCCATGATTTATTGTGCGATGAATAACGATGGCTTACTGTGTGGATGCTCGTTGGAATAGTTCATTTTCTCGCTGCTCTTACGATTCTGTGCAGACCACTTCTGACACCATGCTGAATGACGAGTGGCAAGGCAAAGATCCTTTTAACAACAGTATCTTTACTATGAGACATGCAGGAGTTCAATACGCAGTGTACAAACTTCAACAACGTAGCACCAACTAGCGCAAACGTATAAGCAAGCTGGAGGATCATAGTCTGCTCAGATTTAAAGCTACAGAACACTATTATGTTCTACAAAACCCAAAGAATTTTGGAAGCAAATAGCAACTATTCAGTGGAATGGCCCTTAACCATTAGGAAACTGATTTTCTCTGAAATATCTGTCTCCCAAATCTCAAATTTTTCTCTACCAATACACACTCACAAAGGCTGTTGGTGTTGATCAAATACCACGTTAGTCTATAATTTATTTAGCATTTATTTATGCAGCTCGACTTTTTTTTCCTCAAAGGAAAACAAATCTCCCCGTATTATTTTCCTCCTCTCGTCGCTTCACTCTCCAGTCCAGCGGGTGACGCTAAAACACATTCGTTTGTTTGCCAAACACCATTAAACCTCAGAGGAAGAAGATTAGTAGTTTCACCGCGCTCTCTGTTGCTTTGTTGTGATGCTGGTTTAATACAAACTGTTAGAAATGTTTCTGTGAACAGTTTTTAAATCAGGTCAGTAAATCCCTGTAATATTCTCATCCTCCAAGTTTTGAATCAAGCAGTAATATCTGGAGGAGTATCATCTGAATTGACTCAGTGTATATCAGTGTGGTATGGGAACAGCTCCAGTCATGACTGCAAAGCCCTGCAGAGAGTTGTGCGCTTAGCAGAGCACATCTCAGGGTCTGCTCTCCCCTCTCTGCAGGACATCTACCTCAAAACGCTGCAAAAGCAGAGCTGTTAAAATAATCAAGGACTCCATTCACCCCAGTAACCATCTTTTCACTTTGCTGCCATCTGGTAAGCGTTTCCGTAGACTTAGGAGGAGTTTCTTCCCCCAGGCCATCAGGCTCCTAAACTCAAAACCAGCCTCCTAACATCTTCATGTCTCCACTTAATATTCACTTTATCAGTAAGATATTCATCATTCACTACCTCACATTGACATTGACATACTGAAAGTGTCAACCTGTTTGCACATTTGCCTCTTGTACATTCCTGTGTATCTTAATATTTAAGACTACAGTTTACTTTCATGCACATTATTTTCCACTATATATTTAATTCTACAGTATATATCTCTTTATATATTTTATATTTTATTCTTATATTTTTATTGTTTACTTTTACTTCATTCTTTCATAGCTATATTTATGTATATTTTCATCTGTGTTGTATTCTTTAATAATTGCACTGTCCATGGAGCGGACCTGACTCACATTTCACTGCTGGTTATATATGCTCTATATAATTGTGTATGTGACAAATAAAAAATCTTGAATCTTGAATCTTGAACTGAGATCTGCTGCTGTGAAGATGTTTGTTAAAGAAGAGAGTGAAGAGAACACGAGTGAACCAGAAACCTGGAGAATAAAACGTGAGGAACCAGAAACCTGGAGAATAAAACACGAGGAACCAGAAACCTGGAGAATAAAACACGAGGAACCAGAAACCTGGAGAATAAAACACAAGGAACCAGTAACTTGCAGAATAAAACACGAGGAACCAGAAACCTGGAGAATAAAACACGAGGAACCAGAAACCTGCAGAATAAAACACGAGGAACCAGAAACCCGGAGAATAAAACACGAGGAACCAGAAACCCAGAGAATAAAACACGAAGATCCAGAAACCTGCATATCTCACGAGGAACAAGGAGTGTAGCAGCCCTTCAACTTTGCAATGACGGATAGGATGCCGCGACGTGTGGAGGGCCTGGTCTGTGGGTTTACATTGAAGCAGAAGGTCTCATGCTCAAGGAACCACTGGATACCGAGAGCACGTTCTGCTGGAGCTGCATTTAGGTCCAGATTGAGGGGTTCAGATGTGACTGCTCTCTCAGTTGGGTCCACAGAGTCCAGAACTGACCTTTCATTTGAATTGAACTTGTGTAGACGCAAACCACCTCTCTTGCACAACTCTCGTGCTTCAGCGATCAACTCCTTTGCTTCTTCTACAGAGGGGACGCTGATAAGCCCACCATCGACGTAAAAGTTATTTTCAACGAAGGCTGAAGCTGATGGATACTCTTCCTTGTGTTGACGTGCCAAATACTTCAGACCAAAGTTGGCACATCCGGGTGACGAAGCGGCGCCAAATAGGTGGACAGCCATTTGATACTCTTGAGGCTCTGCTTCGAGGTCTTCATCCTCCCACCAAAGAAACCGTAAGTAGTTACTTAGTTCAGGAGGAACGTAAAACTGATGGAACATTTTCTCAATGCCGCATATGATGGCTACGGCCTCTTTCCTGAAACGACAGAGCACTCCAAGGAGAGAGTTGGTCAGGTCAGGACCTGTTAGCAGTGTATCATTTAGTGAGACACCACAGAACTTTGCTGAACAGTCAAAGACGACCCTTAGCTTCTCTGGCTTCTTGGGGTGGAACACTGGCTCTGCATCGCCTTTCTTTATCATATCTTTCATGAAGGCCTTGTACTGTTCTTTATATCGCTCATTATTTTTCAATCTTTTCTTTAGGTGCTGCAATCAAATTGTTGCCAGCTTCTTGTTGTCTGGTAGCAGAGGAGGCTCTGTGCTTTTGAAAGGGAGGGGCATTTCATAGTGTCCATCTTTCCTTTGAGTTATGTTGTCACTCAGGAGCTGAATGAAGCGAACATCGTCTTGTGACACATACTTGTCTTTGTCTGCATACTTCCTTTCATTGAAGTCTGATTCCAAGACCTTCAGCACATCAGTGGGTGATGGCGCTGGTATTTCCTTCACTGTCACTCGATGGACGAACCTCTGGTTTCCCTGACGATCCAGATGTGGATTGGATGAGCCTACAATGGTCCAGCCGAGTTCCGTTCTCTGGGCGAATGGATCATTTTCGCCTCCTGTGATGACTTCCTGGGGGGCTAACGCCAACGGGCAATCACTTTCAATTAACAGTCCCACCTCACAGTCCTTCAGCAGCGGAAGTTTGTTTGCTAGATGCTTTAGATGAGGCCAGAGCAGCGCTGTTTTGGAAGTCAGGGTGTAGGACTTGTCGACCGGGATGAAGCCACGAGTGTAGGCTTGGCATAGCTGAATCTGTTTTTCAGACTGTAGTCCTCGAACTTGTAGACCGTAGACACTTTTGCTTGCTATGGGTGTGTCAACAGCTGTCATGGTGCTCAGTTTGAGCAGTACTGGTTTAGTCTCCACATTCAGCTCTTCGAGTAGGTCTTCTAAAATGAATGTTGAATCACTCTGCGTATCCAGAAGAGCATAAGTTATAACTTCTTTCTGTGGTTCATTTGCAGATGACATGAAAACAGGGACGATGCTTGATGTGGCAAAGACGCGCTGCGTCACTGCATGGGACGTCACTTTGATCTCCTCCTGACTAGTACCTTTGTCTGTGGAAGTGGACTGTTTCTCTTTTGTTTCAACAGATTGGTTCTCTCTCTCTTCATGTAGACAGGTGGGGTGACGTCTGCTGCATATGCCACAAGAATGTCGCGTTCTGCAATCCTTACTGTTGTGTCCCTTTCTCAAACATCCATAGCACAATTTGTTTTCCCGTATGAAGGTCTTCTTATCTTCCAGAGATTTTGCTGCAAAGGTAGGGCACTTTATGACGCCGTGCATCTCATCTTTGCAGATAGGACAAGGTGGCTTTGACTTGGTGCTGAACACTTTCTCAACCTTTTCCATGGGATTGTTCCTTTTAGTGCTTGTGTGAAGTGCTCTAGCTCTCTTGGGCTGTCTGTCATCTGAGGCCTTGATCAGAAGTGGAGAGGTGACAGGGTTACAGGCTATACGAGCCTCCTTCTGGATGAACCTTCTGAAACAGGAAAAGCTTGGGTAATCCCCGGATTCGTAACCTTTCCGTGACTACTCTGCTCCATCTTCGTGTGATCCAGTCTGGTAACTTCTTCAGCAACTTGTGGTTCTCTTCACAGTCATCCAAGATGGCCAATCCTTTCACATGAGGCATTGCTTCAATGCATCCTTGCAGGAAGTCAGCAAACTCTCGAAGTGCAACAGGATCATTGGTACTAACCTTGGGCCATTTCATGAGCTTGTCTCTAAAGGCCTTTTGCAAGATTAAGTGGTTTCCGTACCTTTCTTCCAGGACCTTTAAGGCCCCCTGATATGCTTCTTCTGAGTTTCTATAGAAGAATTCCTCTACAGCTTTACGTGCTTCTCCACTCAGATAGTTTTTTAAATAGAACATTTTTTCATGAGCTGGGAGAGGCTGGCGGTCTATGAGGGCCATGAAGGACATCTTCCAGTCTACATACTTTAGGGCTTCGCCAGAGAACTTTGGTGGCTCAGGAGCAGGCAGGCGATTCAAACTGAGTGAGTTAATGAGTGCTTGGGTAAGGACATCTTTCTCAGGAGATGCTAGCACATTGGCGTGTGCTTGTGGAGGCTGGTATGCATTGGCCATTGGATTAAGCTGACTTTTGAATTCAACTGTGAGATCAGTCTCTTTTGGCCAGTCTCTGGAGTCATGTTCAAAGCTCTCGTATGCGTTTACTCTCGCCTCTGCTATTCTTACTCCTGACTCTGCTTGAATTTACTGTAGTCTTTTTCTCTCCTGACGCATGTTTGCCTCTATCCTTTTAAGAGCTACTTGCTTTTCATCTTCCAACCTTTTAAGAACTAGCTGCTTCTCTTCTTCTAATTTGCTAAGAACTTCTTCTTGAGCTTGTATTTGATATACTGCTTTAACCTTTTCTTGTAGAGCTGCGAGTTCTGCTCCCGCATCTACATGTTTGCTTGAGCCCTGTGAGTGGATTGAATTTTCTGTGAGAGAGAGTACAGTATCTGTCTTTGTGTGTCCGAAGATAGATCCATAATCATCCTTCTTAAGTGCCATCCTCACTCGTAGTTTCTCAAGTTCTGGATTGAACTCATCTACAGTTTCTAGCCGCATCTCTATTATTTCGCTGATCTCTGCAGTGAGTGCTATACAAGCATCCATTTTCGGTACAATGTCTGGGGTAGCATTGTGATTGCGTTGAATGGGCTCATAACATTCACTTACTGCATTGTGTCGAATTCTAATTCTTCTCCTGATTTTATTTAGTTCATCTTGAGAACAGAATGATTTTAGTGCGGTCCTAACCTTTCCTGCCACCTCTTTCCAGGAGCCATAAGCTCTCATGAATTCTTTCTTGTGTTTAATGGCTTCCTGTTTGTGCATCTCTAATCCCTTTTCTGTAAATGTTCTTTCACGTGAACTAGACCTGACTGGCTGTGGGATATCGGTTTTCATGGGTGGGTCATGTGTGTTAGCTACTTCTCCATTAAGTGACATTTTGTTGAAGTTGTGTTACTGTTTGGTTATATTGAACTACTGAACTATAGTTTAATTACTGAAATATAGCTTAATAACTCAACAAATACTTCATATCAAACATGCACTGGGCAATTAGCATCAACAAAATTAAATGTAAGCTAACACATAAACAACTTTGCAACGAATGCTATCATACAGATTTACCCATGAATGAATGTACCTTTAACAGGTTCAATTAGTTCAATTTTTATTTTTTATTTTTATGAAATTACCCTTCTGTGTCTTTAAATTTACCTTTCAAATGTATGATTAAATCAGAGCATTAAACATGTACAGTATATTGTTTATAAAGTGACTTTAGTCCATTACATAAATATCACTGTTTGGAATCAAAAGGTCCCTTTTGTTTTTATGCAGCAATCAGCATAAACGAAATAGACCGATCTTGCCTGGGTGCCGGTTGAAGTGAGGGCGTTTAAACAGCAGGTGGCAGTCTTGTACGCAGAATGGCAGATGGCAGTCCTTCTAACGTCCAGTTGAGTATCACTCCACATCGAGCGACGAGTTTTCACTGTAGCAGCCCTTCAACTTTGAATAAACAGGCTTGGAAGTGTTTCCATACGGGTGTACTTTAATTCAGACGAGTGTGCATAGCACCAACACCGTGAAAACTTAAAAGACAAATAACAAAGGCAATTTAGTCAGATACAAAATAATCCTTTAACAAATGCACTTTAGCAAGCTAGAATCACATTGATAACAGCACAACAGGCAACAGCCATCATGTGAAATGAATCTCATTAACATTTACATGAACGTATGAAATTAATACATATGAAATAGTATATTACAATCAACCACATACCTCGCTCCGCATATCAAAGGGTGCTAGAGAGTGGTGATCCAGGGAAGGATGCCGCCATTAACTTAACTTGGACGTTGGAGAGATAGCTAGCAACTTCATGAATTATTCTCAAGTTATTACTGCCAAAACAAATCAAGCACAAAGTGGTATAACACTTCAAGGAACACTTTAGTTGAAGATTACAGTAATATTTTCCAATCTCTGACTTAAACATGCATCGTCTTGTAACGTATCTTCTCGTGCCTTCCTGCGTTTCCTTTTTATTTGAAAGAGTGCGAGCGTGGAGAAATTAGTCCCCCATGCAGATAGCATGATGTCAAAATAAAAGTCCCACGAACTAAAAGTATGAAACAGGATACTCATAATAAAACACTGCTAGTGGTCATCTACAAGGAGGTTGGTGTTTATTCTTCATTCATCTTTAATGAATATTTGTGGTACATCTACAGGTAATTTATGTAAAAATAAGACCTTAACTATCATTAAAATGTCTTAAATCCATGTTTCAAAGTTATTATGGAAATGTGACTGAAATGACACTGAGGGTATTTAATTATTACTTTAATTGGACTTTATTTTTGCTTTTTGGAATCATAAAACTGTGTTCAACTCAGAGCGTGTGAAATTGAGACTGAATTTGTTTTTACGCTTAGTAGGAGCCACATGTTAAGTAAAGTCGCTATAGGACTGTGGTTATTTTAAATCATGTGAATGTCTCAGTAGAGCTTTGCAATAGGCTTTGAAGGCGATTCATCTGCGACAATGAACGCGATACTGCATAGCTTGTCAGTGAACTACGGCTCTGTATATTAAATGCCGCTCCATTTGAAAGCAGGTGATGGCGATTTAGCGGTAATCAGAGAACCGGCTTTACTGACGAAATGCGCGTGACAATCACATCCGATACATCGCCCATCCCTACGACAAACAATGTTGATCTGCCGTGGTACAAGTACTTGTGGAGATTGAATCAGTGCCACATCTTCGCCTGTTCCGTTGTTGTCTCCTTTTTGTAGTTTTAAATAATGATTTAATGATTTGATATTTATTTGCCGCCGTCACGGCTATAATGCTTCTCTGACGAGCCGCTTTTTCTTTTGCTTTTGCCATGGTCTGCGGGTTACACAAGCAACATGGCCGAGGACATTGCAGACTAGCGGTTTGCATGTACGCAGCGTAGGTCTGACGCAGAA
>NC_056574.1:10147397-10169240 GCF_018340385.1 Cyprinus carpio | reverse complement strand
AGACAAGGATTGGGTGGTGCGTCCGGGACGGTGTTCCTCCCTATTTTCTTTCATCTCCCGGCCAGTCACTGTCTGCAGTACGCGAAAAACACATCGGTGTGTGGTTGTCTGAAGATTATAATCTTAGAATTCAAAAAACAGTTGTTTTTCATAAAGATTTTTTTAAACATGTTTAATATATTTGAGACTAGACTATGAAGATGCGTGTCACTGTCAAACAACACATTTAACGTTCATTTTGTCCATTTATCAAATAGTTTTTTACTTGATTACAAATCTTCCTGTGATGTATTTATTTCTATCTTTATTTTATTTCATAAGCTAACATGCAACCAGTTTTTTTTATCTGCCAGTTGAATAAATTAAAATAGTCCTAAATGATGTCAGCGATTTCTCTCTTTTTTAACGATATTATCAAGATTTATTCTTGACTTTTAACTTTTTCCTAAAAGTTGTTATAAAGAATTTTTAAATCACATTTAATAAACAAATAAGCTATGCTTCATGACGAATTTCTTCATAACTAATATAGCTATGAACATAACGAATAATATTATTGTTCAAACTTAATTTTATATTCAGGACACAAAAAAAATATATTTATATACACAGTTTAATTATATAGTTTTTTGTCCCCAGCTTAATATTCCGTATATTCAGCGCTTCACATGCTTGTTTGTGGTGATAGTTCATAATGATAAAACCCTCTTGTTTATTTGCATCTTCATTAATGGTGACGAAGGAGCGACGGGAGACATGAGGATCATCGTCTTCTCCTCTGATGCCTCCTTTTCCTTCTGATGATTTTATGATTTTACTGGTATTTGAACCCTGGGAGTATAACTGAACAGTAATTACATTCACTTCAGGTGTTTCTGGATTTTTTTTTCATTTTCATTTAAAAATAGATCTCTTAGGATGCGTCACTTCTAGAGATATTTATACTGTGTTTCGTACTGATTGTGACTCAGTGATGCTGTTTGTTCATGTCATTTCTCATGTATCCCCAGACCGGACAGTCTGAGGGTTTTATTTTGATTCGTTCTGAGGACTGGTGTGTTATTGAGTGTGATGGGGTTTGAATCTGATCAGATCTGAATGATGACTGTAAATCTCCTTTCCCTCACATGGGATCACAACCGTGTCTGCAGTCTTTGTTCGGTGGAGTGGTCAGAAACCAGATTCGAAGGTGCTGTTGGTGATTTAATGTTTCTCATGAGTCGTTAAAATACTTCATACAGACACACATCAGTTTATCTGGTTACAGGACGTCACAGTGGAAAATAGACCTGCTCTATTCACATTTCTATTTGTCACCTGTGATGAACTGATTCCACAAACTCTATAAATAATAAAGGGACAGATGTGTAAAGTAAATTCTGGCAGCTTCATTACTGAAGTACTGTTTTGGGGAAATTTCATCTTCACTTGAGTTTTATTGAAATAAAATACCGTAATTTACTCAATTACATTTGCACGGAAATGGCTACATACTTGGACATTTAACTGAGTAAAATTAAGTACAATTTATATAAATAAAAGTACTTTTGAGCAGCTGTCTTGAGGGTTCTGAGATCTAAAACTGTGAGCTGTATTCAGCTGGTAATGTGAGGTTGTAAATGGCAATGTGGCCATAAGCAAATGATACAAACAATTCTGTGCTGATTTATAAATGCAAAAATTATTATTGGGTGCATAGAGTTCAATTTTAAAATGAAACATGAAACAAACAAAAATGCCTTCAATACGGCCAGCATGAGCGGACGAGGGAAACATATTGGATTTGGATTTGTCAAATGTGCTTATTCTTTAGTTTAAATATAAAAGCTTTTAAAATGTGGACAGAATCATGAACTGCACTTTAAACAAACTGTCTGAAAAGGAAAAGCACTTTTTAGTGAAGGATGTGTGTGAATGAACACTGTCTATGTTGTTCATGTGAACACAGAAGGCAATGAAAGTCCCTCGTCGAGGTGTGCTGCAGCCGCCTGGATCACCCAAAAGAATCAGGAATCTCAGGTTAGTGTCAGGGATTACTGTTCTCCAGAAGCACAGAGATGATTGTAGATCAGTGCTTTGTTTTCCTTCATTTATTATTCACTGCTGCTGAAGAAACACACGTTAAAATCTGTCTGATCCTGAATCCAGAATGCAGCAGCAGTTTCAGCCACCGGATCAAACCAAAACCAGAATCCAGCAGAATCCATGAGATGAATCCTCTCACTGAACACACAAAAAACCAGGAGAACATCATGAGCACCGGGACGGAGGAAACTCAGGCCGGATTCAGTGGTGTCACAATCATAATCAACATGACCAGAAAAACACTCGGTGAGGAGCTTTCTTCTGAGATTTAAGAGTTCAGTCTCGTTCTTCATCTGTTATTGAGGCCGTTATTAAATGTGTGTTTTGCTGTAAATATATGGGCAGGATGTTTAACTGCCATTGCACTTGTTCTTTTATATTGTATGTAATAGTGATTTGCTTTTATAACTAACTCTAAGCTGTAAACTACTTCAGCAGTAGAAAATGAACTGTGAGACTCCCTCAAGACAACGGAGAGAAATCAGTGTTATAATATTCACTTTAATAAACACGTCTGTGGATTGATGCTGGAGTCTGAAGATCACAGAGATCACAGTTCAGGATCATGATGTCCTGTCCACACATCAGAAAACACTGAGACTGAACATCTACAGCTTCAGATGACCGCTCAGATCCTTCATTGTGACTCTGTCATGAGAGTAAAACATTAGGACACAGACACTGTTATTAATAAAACCTAACTTTGACTATTCTTACTATTGCTGCAGTATGTGAAATGATGGTAATTTTTCTGTATGCACTGAACATTCTGGAAGACCCTGCTACATCCACTACAGAGCAGTAAACTGTATCCCACAATGCAATGCGTTTCACCTGATTCTCCATTTCCAGTGTGATGAAAGAAGCAGAAGTAACTCAGACAGATGAGATGTAGTTCTACTTGGTCTCAGATGGACTCATGATCAGCGGGACTGGTAGTTAGAGTCCAAACACTGGAGGTGCTCAACAAACTACTGTATGTGTTTATTGTAGAGATGTGCGCGACGACTAATTTGACTGTAGTTTAAACCAAAGTTTTGTATCCGACTAGTCGAACTAGTCTAAAAGCAAGAACCCCCAAAAAAATGGTTAAAAAAAAAAAAAAAAACACACAAACACGTACGTGCGTGTATATAATAGCCGCTGAATTTGAAATACTTTATCACACTGACAAATCCCTCAATGAATTCCGCTAAAAATAGGTCACAATTTTGCAGTACTCTTTCTTGCCTCGCTTTATCATCATCATTTAATTTAGGCGGTCGTTTTTTATATAAAAAACAAAAAACAAAAAAAAAAACAATGTCAGCCAATCAGCTGGGGAAATGCAGAACAATGAAAGAAAAAAAAAATGAATAGCCTGACAGAATTCTTCATATAACATCAGCAAACAATCATTAAAACAAGACAAAACAAATAGGAACTTTATCAAGGAATAGCATTAAAACGGCTTTAAAAACATACTTCGTCATGTAGGCTCTCACATCTAAAAACACAACGAACAAAAGACAGGACCTGAGGCGATTAGGGTTTCCATTCAAGTTGCGAATTTACTTATGCGCAAAAATTGGAATATCACATAAAACATTTGCGAACAAGCGCTGTTTCCATCCAACGCATCAGAGAGCAAATCGTCACTAATCCTGTTAAACTGGCACTAAATATCAGTAAGAAAACTAGGAGAACTGAATATAATAATTTTCATATATGATAAATTACTTGCGCCTCAGAGCGAGCAGACGAAACACAATAAATTAGGTCATTGCTGTCGGAGGCGGATGCATGCTGCTGTTTGGGAACTCAGTCGTGTAAGACATTATACAGATGTAATGATGACTTGATAGCTAGGACTGTAACTGTAGCTAGTTGGGGGATTAGTGACCACTGTGGTGCGTCGATAAGAATGCAATTAGGTACTGGTTTGTCTCAGGTGCTGTCTCAGGTAGGGCAGGAAGTTGAACAAGACGGGCAACTGGCCTGGTGTAGTTCCTGTCATTCACCTGGATCTCCGCTGTCCTTATCCTTCCATCTGCACCTGGGATAACCTTTGTGATGCGACCAATAGGCCAGAGCGCCCTGGGGAGCTGTGGATCAATGATCATGGCGACCAGTACCAGCTTGTAATGGGGCCACTTCTTTCTGCCACTTGGTGCGCGTCTGCAGGGCCGGCAGATAGTGCCTGATAAATGTCCTCCAAAATTGGTCGGCAAGGACCTGCGTATGCCTCCAGCGGTGGCGGCTCAACAGCTCGGACTCCGGATACAACACCTGGGGCCGCAGCGATGGGTCGGGCCGCCCCATCAAGAGCAGATTGGGGGTTACTGGGGTCAGGGTCTGCGACGCCACTGGATACATACCCCAAGGGGCTTAGAGTTAGGATGCCCCTCGATCTCGATCAGGACCGTGCCGCAGGACTTCTTCTTCTGTCACAGTCTGCATCTGGATTGTAGCATACAGGGCAGCTTTGATAGATTTAATTTCCCTCTCCCATGCACCACCAAAAGTGAGGTGCACTTGGAGGGTTAAATCTAAACTGGATCTGATGTTTGGCCAGTTATGCCTGTAAAGTGGGGTGCAGAGCCTTGAAAGACTCGTGGATTTCCCTCTCACCCTCCTCTGAAATTCGTGCCCTGATCCGACAGAAGCTCCGCTGGTTTTCCCCTGCGTGAGATAAATCTGCGGAGGGCCATCAGGAAGGAATCCTGGTCGAGACTGGTCAGGACGTCTATGTGGACAGCTCGGGTAGTGAGGCACTTAAATAGTATACCCCAACGCTTCTCATTACGCCGTCCGATTTTGTGACCATGAAAACAATCCATTCCTGTAGAGAAAATAAGGAGGCTTCATCAACCGCAGGCGGCGCGAGAGGTAAGAGTCTGCCATTTGTGGCACTGCAGGCTTCGCTCTCCATCTCCGACAATCAGGGCAGGAGTACTGGTGCCGCTTCACAGCTTCTCTTCCACGAAGGATCCAGTATCGTCGGCGAATTTCTGCGAATAGTCGCTCTGAGCCTGGATGATGGAGGTCTCGGTCAGCATCTTGAATGATGAGTTTAGTCACCTGGTGAGCTGGGTCCAGAACTATGGGATGAATGGCTTCTGTGTCCAGCAAATTACTGCGACGCAATCTGCCTCCAACCCGAATCAGCTTCAGTTGATCATCAAATTCAGGAGCTAATGTAATCAAACGGCTGGTGGAAGGGACGGGTTTCCTTTCTGAAAGGTGTTGAAAGTCCTCCTCGAAGCAGTCTACCTGAACTTGTTTCAGTAGGTCCATCTCAGCATCCTGATAGTCTTGTGCAGATGGCGTTGACTGACCTACCTGCCGCCCCATGGCGGGACCTCACAATTGCCTCTATCATGTCCCTGAAACCATTGAATTGGCTGGCATCAAGTAAGGGCGGAAGAGGAACGGTGATGATGGAGCCGCAAAATGTGGCCTTGCGAAGCTCTGTGGCATCCAACTGCTCAGCCTGTGGCTTAGTAGGCCATTGCTGAGGTGACAGGCGCAAAAAGTCTGGGCCATGGTTCCACCGGCTCTCCCCTGCCAGCTCCCTCAGGGTCTTACCACGCGTAATGTCATCTGCGGGATTATTTTCAGAATCCACATACCTCCATGCTTGGGCATCAGTCAGCTCCTGGATCTCAGCAACTCTGGTGCCCACAAACACCTGAAACCTGCAAGAGTCTGACTGAAGCCACGTGAGAACCAGGGTGAGCTCACGCTGCAACAGCACTGCTAGCTGAGCTCCAGTCACCGCTGCACATAGCTCTAATCGCGCGGGTATCGACTGTTGGCGCTTGGGGCCACTCTTGACCGTGCAGTCAGAAAAAGCCACCTCCACCTTGCCACCTGAACCCTCCGTACGAAGGTACGCAACTGAACCGTAGGCTTTTTCTGATGCGTCACAGAATATATGGAGGCTTCTGACAGAACTGGGGTGGTCCAAAGGGGGACTTGAGTAACACCGTGGTAAGACAATCTCCGGAAGGTGTTGCAGCTCATTCTCCCAAGTTAGCCAGGCCTTGAGGGCATCATCTGGCAGCGACGGGTCATCCCACTCTCTCTCTTTGTTCCATAGGTGCTGCACAATGGTTTGGCCCGCGTGGCGAAGGGAACGAGAAAGCCTAACGGATCAAAAAGCCGTGCCAGTGTACTATAGATGTTCCTCATAGTCGGTGTGGGACGGTCAGTGACGTTACACTTGTAGGCCAGAGTGTCCGAGGCGCAAAGCCATCTGAGTCCAAGTGCAAGCTCCTGTGGATCCTCCATTGACTCTGTGAGCCATAACTCGCTGTTCTGGGATCTTGCCCCTTTAGGAAGGTGACTGATAACTTCGGGAACATTACTAGCCCACTGACGCAGCTCAAACCCCCCTGAGGCCAACAACATCTTCAATTTGTCAACCAGCTGTCTTGCTGCTGTAGAGGAGGAGAGGCTCTGTAAGTGGTTATCCACATACTCGACGGACTCTCAGTGCTCCGCAGACTCGCCAGTACAGCATCTTTGGGGGCGTGGAGACGCGGCATGTTATTAACACGAAGCAGGGGGGTGGCGTAGCGATGGACTCCGTCAACTTCCACCCTCACTGTCCTGGTTTCCAGCATGCAAACTGCCTCCTGATCTTGCTTTGAGCGGATCACTACCTTTTCACTCCTGTACGGCAGTACATCCATTTTCCATAGCTTCTCCACGTGATAAAGGAGCTCTGCAGAGGGTGACTGTGTGGATATATGCAGACACTGCTGTGGCTGAAGATGCTGTCGGATGATCTTGGTTGGGCCCTGAATAGTCCAGCCCAACTTGGTCTTTACAGCAGCTGGTCCCTCCAGGCGGACCCATACGAACCGGCTCTACTGGGGTGATCAGGTGCGCATAGTCTGACCCAATAAGGACCATGGGGTGAACACATTCCAGTGTTTGCAAGGGAAGTCCTCTCAGGTGTTTATATTTGCGCTGGAGAGTCTTCACCGGTTGTGAATGCTCTGCCAGGCCCAACTGATCGGCAGTAAAGGCTCTCTGGATCCTGTAAGTCTTTTGGGGGTGCCTGGCAGGAGAAATAGAGAATGAGACCGACATTCCATGTAGAACCCTAAGATCCTGGCGCACTGTCCTTAAAGCAAGGTTCTCTGACTCCCCTTTAAGTTTAAGCTCCTTAGCAGCGGCTGGAAGTAGCATCGTGCGCTCTGACCCCATCATCCAGTATCGCGTAGGTTTCCATGGCCTGCTCTCCATTATGTAGCACAACCTTTGTCACCTTCAGGAGCACCTGACTGCTGCCGGACGGCCTATCCAGATAGAGAACTTCATTGGCAGTACTCACTAAGCATGATGTATTCTCTGTGGCTGGTGTCACTATGGCTGGTCTAATGTTAAGGTCGTGGAGAGCTTCCAGATGTCTGCCATCACAATTCTTGCACCTGGCCTTTAGTTTGCACTGTGCGGCCTGGTGACAACGACCACAACGCCAGCACCGCCTGTTTTTCTTAACCCAATCTCTCCGCTGCTCAGTTGTTAACTGGCTGAAGTTAGTGCACTGATTCAGATAATGCAGGGCGTTGGTACAGTACGGACAGGGTAGGGCGACTCTGCCTTGTGGATTGGCACTGGTAGATGAGAATACTACTGGGCCCAGTCGGGCAACTTGAAGATTGTTCAGCTCCATGGAGGACTGTGGTTAGCCTGCCAAACTTTGAGTCCTTCCGTCTATCCCTCTTACTGTCTGGGTTCTCTCTGGGTCGAGACTCATATCCATACTCCTGAATCGGTAGCTCAAACTCCAGCCAGCGGGCGAAGTCTAACAGCGTAGGGACACGGATGCTGAGGGGATGTAGGTATCTCATAAACCCAGACCGCAGGTCTTGTGGAAGCTTGGACATAAGCCTAGTGACATGAGACCAACACTGAAGCTCAATATGACCTTTCTCTCCAAGCTGGGCGAGCATGCCAACCAAGGCTCTCACTCTGAGAGCAAATCCTTTAAAGGCAGTGATGTCCTGGCTACGAATGTTAGGCCCCTCCATCAGATCTGCAATGCGCCTTAATGCTAGCTGGTGAGGTTGCCCATAATGCTCTGTTAAGGAGGCCATAGTGTCGGTGTAGGGTTGTGTAGAGTTGGTGTATGAATCTGCGATAAGGAGCGCTTCTTCAAATTTGAGATGATCAACTAAAATCTGATATTTAAACCTCTCCATAACATCATGGGGGAGGAGATTCTCCAGGGAGGTCTTCAGCCTAGCAAACTCGCGTGGGTCCCCTCTATTCAAGTCTGGGATGGTGGGTTGAGGACCCCGATATATGTACTCTGTTGCTCGGCGAGAGTGAAAGTCCTCGTGTCTTGGTTCATTAGCTGCACCTGGCTCAGAAGGAATTAAGTGGGCTAATATCTGTGGACGGACTTGCGGATCCGTTGGCTGGTGTGACCTCCCCACCCGACCTGATGCAACCCGATTATCGTTGCCAAATGACAGCATTCCAGGAAGCTGTTCTTGAGTGATCCCCAGCTTCTTAAGGCATGTCATCAGCTCTGCTACTAACTCTGTGGGCAGTGTGGTAGTGGATAGCTGTGGCTTCTCCTCATCATCTGCCACTGGAGGGGGGGGGGGAGGGGCCAGTCTTCATCGTCCACTTCTACTTCACTGGGTACCTGCACAGGTGCTAATGTGTTATGGACCGTAGCTTGTGTTGTGGGCCTTGGTGGGCTAATGGCCGCGGCGATCACTCTTTCCTGACTGAGCGTGCGGGGCTGTACTCCGCGGGGGAGAGAGCAGTGTGGTGTGATGGATCTGGGCCTCTGCTTGAACTAAGCTGTGTTTGCATCTCCATTATGATAAGTTGAAGTCTTCGGTTATCCTCCCTAATCTTTTGCAGCTCATCTAATATTTCAGGTGAAGCCCCTGAGTTTACTCTGTGAGACAGTGGGTCTGGGGTGCTCTGATAATGGGGTCCTGAGAACGCTGAATCTCTGGGATACTTAGGGCGAGCACCAGTCTGGTTCCACTGATCATAGAGCGGGGAGGGAGGTGCGCGTTAACAGCCGACCGATCCTGTCACCCACCATAGTAGGGCTCCTGCATCTGATGGTGGGGCTGTGAGAAGAGTGCTGCAGCCTGGGAGGGTCTCTCCACAACAGGCAGGGAGACTTCATAGTCAGCAAACCAGTTTGGCGGACTTATCTGACGTCTCGGGCGGGTATTAGGAAGTGGCGTTGCCTACTCTCTCGCATATGGGAACATCCTCACACCTTGATAGCTAGGACTGTAACTGTAGCTAGTTGGGATTTTGTAATGATGACTTGATAGCTAGGACTGTAACTGTAGCTAGTTGGGGATAAGTGATCACTGTGGTGCATCGATAAGAAATGCAATTAGATGCTGTAAATCTCTTTGATGGGTTTATTGACAGTCAGCAGAGGATTATCTGTCTTCATGAATGTACAGTATGTGTGGTTATGTCTCCGAACGCACACACATGTACAGATAGCGGCACGGACGACAACTATTCACCTCAGAAATATCTACAATGCGTTTCCTGGCCAATCTCACGACCAACTCAAAACGAAACTAAAAAACTGTCGTCGCGAAAACAGTGTTCTCTCCGTGACCCTGAAACGAAGCCGCTGATTGGCTGATCCCCGTTACAGCGAGTCCTTCTTCACACAGAAATAGCCTACTTGGATGACATACTTTGCTCAGGCATTTCAGAACGACATTTCAGACGCTGTGGAACGAGATCATGCTGTCACGGGCCGGAACGAGCCCTATTAAAATGTACCACCTCAAGGAGTTTACCCAGAGACACCACAGACGGACAACAAGGTAAGTAATACGTGCAGTTTTATTTGAATTAAAATCCTAATTACTAAAACACGTAGTGAAAGAGTTCCAACTCTGTCCTCATCTGTCCAGCAGCGGTGGGAGCCCTTGGTGCAAACAGTCCACAACCCAGTAGATAACAGAACGGGAAGCCGACTCAATCGTTCCTCTTCAGACAGAACTGGAAAAGTAGCCTTTTAGGCGATGGTGGGGGGGGGGGGTCCCTCAGTAAGTATTCCTCGGAGCAGACGACAGCAACAGATAGGGCTACGAGATCTCCACTCACGAATTCCTTTCCAAAGCAGTCGATGGTGGGTATAGTGATTCTTCTTCAGGACAGCCAATGGTCAATACCTGCATAAACAATGGCAAGGGATTCTCACAGCAGTTCCTCTCCAAAACAGTGAATGATACGTATCTGTACAGGCGATAGTAAGTGTCGAGCACACAACAGTTCCTCTTTGAACAGACACGGCAGGTGATCGTACAGACAGTGGTAAAAGGATCTTCACCTAGCGGCTTCTTTCAAGAGCAGACAATGGCAGGTAATGGAACAACCTGTGGTAAGAGACTTTCACCCAGCGGCTTCTCTTCAGAGTACCACAGCAGATAATGGAACAGACAATGGTAAGAGCATCACCTAGCGGCTTTTCTTCAAAACAGACAGCAGAATTATACACCCCCCACTTGTGCATGCAATAAATCTCTTCAAAGAATCACACGTGTTCACTTCACACTAAGCACTGCAGCCCACAACAAACTCACAGTGAATAAAGCTCCTGCTCACGGTCACAGCCGGCGTCCTCTCCCATTGATAAATCTGAATATCCAACACTGTGAGGAGTATATTACGAATAGATTTCAGTCCATATCTTGACTAATTTTAGAAACACTGTCCACTGACTGATACACCCAACGAATATTGAAGATAAAGGGTTTCACAGAAGAATATCGAAGAGGAACTTAACTGCTGCATAGATGATGTGGATGCTCAGCCACTCTTCAATCCTTATCACATTCACTTTGTAAATCCATTCTTCCAGTTACCCAAGACGCTGAGACTAAAGTTCCACCTTTACACCGCGTTAGTCCTTCCCGCTCTGTCACCCCCGCGCTCTTCACGTCAGAATGCCCTTTTTATAATCCCACATAGTCGATACATGTCCCAATCGCTGTTAACTTTCCTCCCATCGCACAGCTGACGCTCATCTCTACATTTAGCTGCGCCCGGACACAGTAGCTGTGTCCCAAAGTTGAGCACACTGCACACTTCGAAGGCCACAGACTTCGAAGACCAGACCTCCGAAGTGCACGAAGGGTCCTCTGAAGTGCGTGAGATGCTCCACCTTCGCAGGATTTCCTAATTCCGTCACCAGGTGTTTCCGATTAGCGCTCTATCGCATAGCAACGGTGCGAGAAGAGCTCTGACGAGAGGACAGTCCTGCCAGGATAGGATAGGTGGAGACAGAACTGCTCGGTTTTGTTTTTATGATTTACTCATAATGGAGGAGACTGTGATGAACCTCAGGCTTAGCCAAGACCGAGGCCAGGTAAACTACACTGGTTTGCTGCGATCTTTGTCGGATTACAACTTTAAATGCAGGTACTGGCTTGGAGCTTACTTGAATAATGCAATGATACATATGAAAAAACTACAAAATACACACATAGCAGTTCAAATGCTGACTGATATCTTACAAAGGTGCAATTTTATGTAGTTTATTAAATTTAATAACCTTGAACATATTTAGAAGTAAACTGCAACATACACAGTAGTGCAGCAGTATTATTAATGTAAAAACCATCCTGACAAATTCTCTTTTCAAGACAATACTGCACATACCTTTACTTTTACTCTCAATACCTTAAGTATATTAGAGTATGCAAGATAATACTTTTACTTAAAGATAGTTCAGCCAAAAATGAAAATCCTGTAATCATTTACTCACCCTTCAGTTGCTCCAGGTTTGTAATTTATATTTTTGGTGAACTATCCCTTCAGCTAAAGTTTTAAATATGAGTAGTAGTTTTTCCCCAATATGGTATTGGTAGTTACTAAAAGTAGTTTACTAAAGTATGACAATATTTCTTGTACTAATTACATTGTCATAGCTCTAAACAATTTCTCTTTTCTTTCTTTCCCTAAATCAGACCAGACCCCTGTGCAGGATAAAGCTGAATATGGCAGCGCTGGACAGGTGTTTAATGGTTTTGTTCTAAGCAGGGAGACCCTGACAGTGCTGCTGGATCTACTGGGAAGTGAACGGCAACATGGATGGTGTGCCACGATCCAGACCCTGGTGTTTCTCTTCTGTCTGCCAGCGGTACATCATACAGATGGTCTCCAGAGTGTTTGACATGTGCCTCGTTCCACTGTCACCACACTGTCCTCCGAGTCGGAGGTGCTGGCCATTCACCAAGAGATTGACCTCCTGAAGACCCCAGAAACACACGGAGGCAGGGCCGGGCTCAAACTGATGCTGTTTTTCTGATGTTAAACCTAAGCTGTTGTAAATGGTTGTAAAAAGTACTTTCTATTATGTATAGAACAATTTGTTTTAATGTGTAAAAAAATATTTACAGGACAAACAAATAAACATATAAAAGAATGTTTTGAAAAAAAAAAAGCTACATTAAAAAAAAATTAACAATGTACATAAGCACTTTCTTTTATTTACACATGTGAATATGCAAAACAAAATGTACAGAAAGTACTCAGGCTTATTTATGAATAAATTACAAAAAATGAATAATGTATACAGTTTATGCATTTCATTTTTAACTTGCGTCACAAAAATAAACTACAAAAATTAGGTTGTTTCATTGACAATATGACATTTAAAAAATATATTGGAAAAACTGTAATGTACTTATTTTTCCCCACTGTTTTCTCTTGGCTAATGAAGAATGTATTTGTTTGAGTTTGATGTCATCCCTGTCCACTCGCTCCCTCACCTGTCTCAGGACACTTCACAAATAAACCATTCCTGTTAACAACAAAAACACATGCTTACTTTCTCCAGAACAGTATTAAAACAAAAGAAAATGGAAACACTTATGAAAAAAGACAGGTTTGCAATCTCAACATTAGAAAATATGACACAGCAGGACATTCATACAAAATACTGAAGTGCTAAAGTTTGGTTAAAACATTTGTAGACATCTCTTGCATGACATCGCTACAGAAGCACAACAAAGGGAAAGACCATTGTCTTATATAATGGCTTTAAAACACTTTCGCTAGGTATTTGAGTAAATGAAAAACACAATACTTACATTTCAATGTGAAGGCCTCCACAGAACTCTCACCTGGCTCTGAATATAAACACCTTCGTCATATTCACGCAAGTGATTCTGGGATATGGAAGGGTGCGAAGTGTCCATTAAATGTACTCTTCATTTTCATGGGAAATGAAGGGCGCATTTGAAGTCGCTTTCGAAACTCGTCAGCCTTCGTCGCGCCGCGGTGACGCCATTCGCACTTCAAATGCGGTCTTCGAAGTGCGCATTCTGACTTTGGGGACAGCTTACGTCGTGACGCTGTGACGCAATCGCACTTCACATCCGCACTTCGGAGTCCACACACTTCAGTTTGGGACACCCTTCGTCGCGCCACTGTGACACATTCGCACTTCAAATGCGCACTTCGGAGTCCATGCACTTAAGTTTGGGACACAGCCAGGCGGGAAGGAAGTTGACCGGAAGTTGAAGTCGGCCGCGTGCCGCCATCTTGTAGCAGAAAATTCACTTGCGTTAGCATCCCATTGACTCCCATTCATTTTGGCGTCACTTTGACAGCGAATATACTTTACATCTGAGGCATTTAAAGACTCCATTTGTCCATTATTTATTTTCTAAAGATACACGACAATTTATAAAGGGCTCCATTACCTTCTATGTTACATTATGGCCCTCGTTAGAAACAGTTTTTGTAAAAAATAGGCTAACAATTGCGTCATAACCACTCGACTCTCTGTCGCACAGTAGAGAAATTACCCGTACAGACAGGAGGAGAAGCTCGCAGGCAATCGGGGAGACGTCAAGAGATATGGCGTACTGGCGTTACATTTTAAAAATACTATGCAAAATAATTAATCAGAATACTTACTCCTGCTCACTCACACCAAAGAACTCCCCACTCAAGCTCGCCGTCTCTGCAAGATTAACGATGGCAGTTTGCACGCACAGCTACTAGAAGATTTAACATCTGTCAGACAGGTTGCTGACGTCATCAAGCTTAGTTGAGTCTGCACGTCAGAAAAACGGAATTGCTAAAAATCGCTAAAAATGGGCTTCACTTGTCTCAATTGAGTTCCAATGGGGGTCGCTGTGTCCATTTTTGTTACTGTCTATGGACACAGCTAGTACATGGGGGAAACCCCGGAACCGGCCCGGTGTCCCGTTAAAAAACTTCTTCCACCCGGAAACATTTCCTGGGAAAATAGTTCCTCTTTGTCCATCACCCCGTGACAATGCAGTCCGCAAAGTTATCCCGCCTCATAGCGCAGAGTCAGATATTTTTTAATATGCGTTTAGAGGAATTTATTCGCAAAAACTGCATTTCCATCTCCCATTATTCGCATTATCATTTTTCCGCATCACCTCACAAACCACCTCAAGCGAGCGTAAAAAACGTTTTTTGCGAATTAAGGGATTTTTTATTCGAAATTAGGCGTTTCCATCACTCGTTTCTCATTCGATACTTCAACATGTGCATTAAAAACAGGGTGATGGAAACATATTCCTGCACTTGAAAAAACGTGCTCTGCAGGAACTGAAGTCACGCAAGCAGAGATAACGAAAAAGCAAGCCAACAGAATTTAGAACGCGTCTGGACATCACGCAGCAGCACTGAAGTGGGTCTTCGGAGGAGACGGCACGGGCGGGATCGCAGCAGCGGCGGGCTGTAATGAATGACATTAGCTGGCTTTGGCTAGTCTCTAATCCAGACGCCTACGTGCCTGTGATGAATATGATTACGCATCGCTCTAATAGAGTTATTGTAAGCCAGCTTGACATCACACAGTTCACCCAAAACTTTTCCGTTTCCTTCTAATTCAAAATAATCCCACACCTTGCTCGTCTTTCGAGTGTGTCACTTCTGAGCTCGCCACAACTGGACACGAAAAAACCTCATGCGAGGCATGAGGTAAAAATGTAGTTTATGTCCTGAAACACTTTTTAAAATATAATGTATATTTTTCAAATGTTTTATTTTAACTTATTTAAAATGTTTTAAATGTAACAATGGGAATTTGATAGTAACATAAAATGATGGTTATTTTAATGATAATCATGTTTTTTTTTTCTGTCGTGTAATCGACTATTGCTTTCAGTGTCGACTAGTAGGAGCTGTACCATTTAGTCGACTAGACCCGCACATACCTGGTGTATTGTATTCATTCTTCTGCTTCTGCTCTTATGTCCATGGCAGACCCATAGACATATAAATACCTAGACGCCTCATTGACTGATTTGAGCCGTTGCTGTGATACGTCAACGTGTCCGCCATGTTTGTGAGGGCAGGACTGCGGTTTTTTTCTGGATAAAAAACACGATAAAGTTCACATTTATCTACCGATTTCAGAGGTTTGTGATCTACATGCAGTTAAAAATAACTTTGCCTCCAGTTATTTAGTTAGGTTTGGAAAATTATTAATTTTCGTAAGAAATTGTGAAAGCTCACACTTGTCGCACTTGTTGATTTTGTTGATTTTTTCGGTTTACAATTCTAATGTTAATGAAGTTTAATTGTGACATATACATGTAATTTGAATGTACATTAAAATGAAATTAAGTTTGTTTCATTGCTTTCTCTGTGTTCAACCCCAACATTTTAGCTTTTTTTGTGCTTCAGGTCAGAACCTGTTTTTATACAGTCTATGGTCAGAACACAGCTCATTCTCTTTGAAATACTGGAAGAAATCGAAATAATACATCTTTAAACACTAATAATTTACCATCATTGAGAAAATTGAATTCAACCAGCGATTACAAATCAAAAGGTGAAACACTGGTAGTCTGTTTTTTATTTGGTAGCACTCTATACAGATAAACTCCACAACAAACAATAACAAATACAATTGATAATAACCTTTATGGATCCAGTTAAACTTAGTTGACAGTGGTAAAATATTATGCAATGATACAGTGCACAGTAAAAATAGAGTAAAAGTGATATGTAATATTAAAAAGTATATGTAGTACAACTTGTAGTAAAGTGAATATAAAAAGTGAGTACAACAGTACAATAACATAAGTGATATAATAGATTTATAATAGCACAAATTATATGTATAATACCATAATTAATTAATAACAATAGATGAATAATAGCAAGAAGATGTAATATCACTGGTGGAATAATACAGAATAGATCATAATGAAGAATAAATTAATAGTAAATTATAAAGTAAAATATATACAATCGTGAAATGTACAGTTTTATAATAGTATTTGTGTAATAATTATTAAGATAAAAATATGGACGTGAATTACAAATTGTGTTAAAAAAATGAACTCCAAAAACAAAATATATACAATTAAACACACACACAAACACAAAAAAAAAATAAAAACACACACACACACAAACATACTCAGCTCAAGATACAGAATCCTCTGAAATCAATCTCAGCTCCAGATTTTATTTCAGTTTTCAGTTCTATCTTTCCCTGAGAGTGGTTTTAGTTGTGATGACAAAACCTGACTAATAAAGACTAATTCTTCAACTGCTTCCCTCAAGATTTTCCTATATTTTATTTAATTAATGAGTAAAATAATGTAAACAACAACATAACGATGCTTGACATTTTGTTCTACAATGCAAATTACACACACCCATGCCGAAAACCACCTTGTTTTTGAAACAGTTGTTTATTTGTCCATATATGTTAATACATAGGAATGTTTGGGTGTGAGTGTGTGAGGTTTATGTTGTACAACAACATGTCAAAGTATAGTTATGTTTAACAGACCAGAATATAAGATGCTCCCCCTCAACAAAAACTTTCTATTAATCAAAATTTATAATCATTATTAAACAACATCAGAAGGGCAATACTAAACAATGATTTTGTCATGGTATTGCAGCTTGACTCACTAATGAGTTCATGTTTTTCATTTCTAGGCTCTTTACATGATGTAGTTTCTGTGTAAATACACACACAGTTCATGATCAGCATTGAACAGTCTGTGTGAATCATCTTACATGCAGTCTATAGTATATTATTGACTGAAGAAACTGCTTATATTTAAATATTTGACAACAACGACAGAAACATTTAATAAGGTAATTATATGAAATTATCAAATTACCTAAAATTACTCTTACAAAGGGTAAAAAAAATGCTTCTGGGAAGTCTGTTCCGGGGAGAGAGAGTGAAAGTGGTTTGAATATGACCAGGGTCTTTCTGGCCATTCCTTCAGGCTATTCTGGGCTTTAACTAGTACAAATACGGCTAATTAAGCTGTCAACATAATGCTTAAAATGACCAAAAACATCCAGAACCAACTGTTGTAGATTTTGAAGCACTGCTGACACTAACAACATCAAGGAAATATATATATAGTCAGGTATGTTTTCTTCTGTCCTTATGAGAGTAATGGATAGTTGCCCGCTCCAAAATGGCGGCGACGTTGACGTGCGGTCGAGCGGCCAATGAGCGTCTAGGTATTTATGTCTATGGGCAGACCATCGAACCGCTTGTGGAAAATTAATGTAATTTGATCGAGGACTGAGCTTTAATCACAGCAAATTTGGAGTCTGTAACTCCAGCTAGTGGTCTGGCGATGTAACACTAAGTCTCTTTTTCACACACACAAATTCTGATTGGTTTGGCTGAAAATGACAAGACTGCTATCTTCAGATTTGGTGTGACATACAGAGACAAACGATTGACTTTTTTAAAATGTTTTATATGTTTCTGACACATTAAGAAACTCTGTATGTGTCATCAGCTCCATACCCTGAAAGTACTCAAAAAGTTTCAGGTCAGTGACCCCTTGTGGTCAAAAGTTATAATGAAATTTCAAAGAAGATTCCTTTGATCAATCCGAAAACATTTATACCAATTATTCCATAATCAGCCCATCTTGATTTATGCTGAAAACCTACTTTGTGAACTCCTCCTAGACCGATGGTCTGATTTTCTCCTAATTTCACTGAGGTCATCTTCAGATTTCGTGTCAATAAACAAAACAGTTTTCACTTACAGCATCAATGTATTTGATGTCCTGATGTTAAACTTGTCCCCTCTGAGGCTGCATCTCTGCAGAGCTTTGACACACTGACACCAAACTCTGTGTGTGTCATCCAAAATGATGTAAACTTTTCAAAGTTGGCGAATAACGTATAAAAAATGTATTTAACGTTTATTTGAGTGGTTTGACGTGTATGAACGGTGGTTATTGGAAAACCTAATAAACAACAGTAAATTAACACCACATCCCTGTAACAGACAAAAAGTTAAGCGTAGATTTAATGTTTGTTACGTCAGAATTCATTATTACATCTCCCATTATTCACATGAACTCTTTTTCTCACACAAGTCAAAAACACCTCAAGCAAGCGTAAAACTTTTTTGCGAATTAATGGATTATTATAATTTTTTTTTTTAGTTTTTATTTTTTTTAATGAGGTATTTCCAATCACTTGTTTCTGATGCATATTTTAAAAAAGCGGGTGATGGAAACCCAAGCTACTGTCACCTCACACCGAACACAGCACATCAAAACAATTTGATTTTGTAATAGCACCAGCTTTGGTAGGGTTTAGGAACTGAAATTCTTCCTACTCTGAAATGGATAGTTCAAGGTCAGGAATTGGGTACTTGTTGTAAATAAAAATGTAGATTCCTGTCTATCGATTCCTTGTGAGTGATGTTCAGATCTCTTTTAACACGTCATCTGTTACCTGACCTGATGATTCTGCCTGGATCTTATCACCTAATCTAAACACCCTGAAGTATAGATTAGGTACTTTGCAAAAACCAGAGCTGAAAAAAACGCTGTGTAATATCTGTGATGAGCAACATGTTTCCAGAGCGCTGTCACTTCTTCCCAACTCTGAGAGGATGAGAGGATTCCGTGAGCGAGCAGATACTTTAGTTTGAGGACACTTAGCACCTCTAGCACTCTCTATAACCAGAACCTGACTCTGTAGATTGGGGCCCTTGGTCAGTTTTTGAAGAGCTACCTGTATATATATATATATATCTGTCAAACACTAGTGCCGCTTGTAGACCTTGAGGCAATGCTATCTCCTCTGTGTTTTCTCTCTGAGAGGACTCCACAGTATCTTCTGGATGGATCTCTCTCTCTCTGTCCTCTGTAAAAAAAACCCGGGTAAAACTGAAGAAAAGAATCACTGATGGGTAAAACGACAGTAATAAACTGGCTGATGATGTCACAGCTACAGATTCATTTAGTGTCAGGGCAGTACACTGATAATAAATTGAGTACAAATCAAGGATTTTATATCTGACCAAAAATTATCTGAATGTTCAAGATTCAAGACACTTATTTGTCAGAATACAACTTGCAGATAATATAAATCTTGCATCTGCTCAACTGTGAATTATCTATTATACCTATATATAATATATATATATATATATATATATATTATATAATCAAAACATTAGCAAAAAGACACAAAACAGTACACTAAATTTTGCAGATAAAAAAGAATAGTAAGCAAATACTTAAGGTATAGGAAATGTGGCAAAACACCAGGAGGTATTTCATTTAAATCAAATTTCAGTCTTTGTTTATTATATATATAATGAATATTAAATCGCTAGTTTATATTTGCCCTTACAGATTGTATATTTCAACAACTGACGAATTGATTTCATTTAGTGGAAGAGTTTTAAAAAGCATCTACACTGTTCCCCGAGATCATATTATAATAATCAGTAACTCACCACAGAACAGTAACATCTGAAATCGCTTGTATCTGGTCTCTACTGTGCTGCTGATGATCTTGAGTTTATAAAGTCCCGAGTCTGTGTTCGTGGTGCTTTGTGATGGCTCAGCAGATCCGGTACTCGCAAGGTCCAGCTGCAGTCTGTCCTCTGAATCGTTCCACCTTACACCATCATGTGTAGATATCTTACGGTTTTTTTTTTGGCCCTCCAGGTCAGCTTTAGCGTATGAGACTGTCTCTGGGGCCGAACATCCCACAGGATCAGAGCGTCTCTCTGTAGCTCACGACATCAGTGTTTAGTTCGGCTCGGTCTCCCTCCGTCACTTGACACTGTTGTTTTCTTCATTTGACAACAGATTTTCATGTAGAAGAAAAAAGAGACAAGAATGTGCTAAATTACATATGTTATATTTAAATTAAAATTAAGATTAAATATGGTTTAGATAAATGTCATGGTATTGTTATTCTCCTAATTTTAAGATCTGCTTTTTTGAAAATTGAAGATTTGAGGGGAGAGAGTTAATTTCCGAGCATACATAATTGAAACACACTGTAACAAAAATACCGTGAATTTAATGGTAAATGACTGTAAAAATGCTACAACATACAAACCTGTTAAAATGTTGAATGATAAAATTCTCCCTAGGATATCCGTTGAAAAACTGTATAATTAGACATTACATGTTATTTTACAGTAGTAACAACCATCTTAGAAGTGAAAAAGACTGATACTAATTTACAGTGAATAACCAATAAATTGACACTGCGGCCCCTGTTTACATTTCAAATGTGATGTGTTTTTTAGTTGAAATAACTGCTTCTTCTTCTTCGTTTTTTTTTTTTTTCTTATCAGTTTTGGATATCGGGTCGGTGTGTGACAACTTAATTGATTGTTAAAGTGAATGTTACTTGCATATTTCAGTTTCGTGTGTCAACCATGATGGTGATTAGTGTTTGTGGTGTAAGGGACTCTGTGCACACTTCTATATATGTTATTTTTAAAAGCTGGCTTGTGATGGGCTTTGGTCAATCAGTGTGACTTCTCATCATCACCTGCTTTTGGGTGGATCTCCGTGTATTACAAAGGTACAACAAACAGATTTCAGTACTTCAGTAGGTTGGTATATTAACATTATATCAGTTAATGAAGTATCATGGTATTTAACAGTAAATTTAAGATAAATGATAAAAACCTAAAATGTTTGCTACCATAGTTTTGTTACGATTACATTTTATGAATGTTTTATTTTATTTACAGTGACTATCATTAACATTAATGGAGATGTAGATCCTCACCAAGCGACATAAGCAACAAATCTTTTTGCATTGCTCAGTCTGCGGCTGCTGATCTGTAGTTTATAGACATCTGAAATGTGTGATAGCTGAGTTCCCAGATGGTCAGAGATCCTGTCCGGTGATCCAAGCTTGCAGTCTGTCTTGCTGAATCACACTCTTTCCCTCGTTACCACCTCGCGCTACAATGAACGTGCTTATTGGTGGCTTCTGTTGATTTTAGCAATGCAGGTTTCGTGATCTCCATGGTGTCCACAGTCATCTTACTGATCCTCCTCTAAGTTCGTGTCATTTGCACAGTTTTAGAGATGACGGAGTCCTCCCCGCTCTCACTTTAACTGTGTCCACTTCAATTGTCACTGGCATCACATTCAACAAAAGAACATTGAATAATGAGATCGTTAAGAGCGTGGTATGACACAATAAAATTTCATGTAGCCAACTCAGCTACTCACACCACACGGTAACTCTACACTCTTGTATGGAGACTTTTTTTCTGCTGCTGATGTGTAGATGATAAACTCCTGGAAGTCTGGGCTTTTGAGGTGTTCGTGATACTGAGAGATCCAGTCTGATCATCCATCTGCAGTCTGTACTCCGAATCTCCCATCAGGCATCGGCTGTCTGATTGGTGTTTCTTCTCTTTTAGCTATACACAGTGTCTCAAGAGCCAAAAGTCCAGAGAAATCTGATCATCCCTCTGTATTTTCACTTACACCGGGT
>NC_056574.1:10146227-10146397 GCF_018340385.1 Cyprinus carpio | reverse complement strand
GTCCTTTCACACCAACAGGCAGACAGGCATTAGGAGGTTAGTGTCCAGCATTCTTGAGCCTGCATGGTTGTCTTGCGGAAAAACTGTCCCAAAGCATGATGATCAGCGATTTGAGGCTGCAGCACCACTTGCCAGACAGCAGCAGCTGAGAAAATGTTGCCACACAATTT
>NC_056574.1:10144538-10144622 GCF_018340385.1 Cyprinus carpio | reverse complement strand
ATTACCCGTGTCCCTAAAAGTTAATGTTAGACTGTTAAGGACTGAAAAATGTTTTCTTACCTGATATCGCCAGTATTTACAGAC
>NC_056574.1:10144031-10144175 GCF_018340385.1 Cyprinus carpio | reverse complement strand
CAAAATTGTAAATTCACACAAAATCACATAAGGCAAAAGGTTTCTGCTGCAGAAACTATTATTGTTTCTGCTATGCAGTGAAACTATTATTGTTAATAATGATAATAATTATATTTTAACATATACATTGAAGAGCTGTTATGA
>NC_056574.1:10112220-10142976 GCF_018340385.1 Cyprinus carpio | reverse complement strand
ACGCATGTGCCACACTCTCACACACACACACACACACACACACACACATTACGGTCTGGCTGTGTTTATTTGTTCAGGACATCGCCTGATAGTGAGATCCATCAGATCCTCAAACACACACACACACACACACGCATACACACTTATAACACACACACACACACACACAAAGGCGGCGCCCTCTGCTGGGGTTTATTTGTCAGGATGAGCGTCTGATAGCAGATCCATCAGATCCTCAACACACACACACACACATGTTTATTAGCACGCATACACTCACTTCTCACACACCACACACACACACACACACACACACACACACATCATGATTGATGTGTTTTTAGTGTTGTTCCAGGAATGATCGTTGCTGAAGCAGATCCATCAGAGTCCACATCACAACACACACACACACACACACGAACCATACACACTCTCAGCACCACACCACACACCCACCACACACACACACAAACACACCACTACACACAGCTCACCTCATGTATGATTGATGGTGTTTTTATAGTTGTTCATGGATGATCGTTCTTGATAGTCAGTATCCTCAGATCCTCAAAGCACTGACTGATTCTGTCTAGACTCTGTCTCTTCTGATCGTGTTTTTTCGACAGTCTCAGTGTGTGAATCTGAATCTGATATAATGCGATTGCATCTGGCCGGTGAGAGGACTTTGTCACGAGTGGTGAAGATATTACTGCGCCAAGTCAAAGTGCTCTTCCCCGAGCACTTGCTATTGGTATTCCGCCATACAATATATGTATAAACGGTATTTAACCAGTTTTTTATCGCAATTTGTTTAAAAGTCTGGTCTCTGTTCAGGATTAATAGAGGGAACAATGTGTTTTCTCTTTTGCGGGTGTGGTTACTGCAAGTGACCATTAGTCTCTGCGGGCTCGCAACTGGATCTGTCACATGAAACAGCATTTGCGTATACCGCAAAGAACTTTTGAGGATTGCCAAGTGGGACAAGAGCAGGACCTGGTTTCAAAAATGTGACTGCAAACTGCTGAAACATGTTTGGGACTCAGATCATGTAGAGTTGTTCTCCTGCACGGGGCAAAAAGCTCTTGAGTATTGGAGCTTGGCTCTTACTGGAGAGGAAAAAGAACTGTTGGATCTGTATTCAAAGGGGTCTATTAATTTTAATTGTAAAGACCCTTTCCCGAAATTAAGTATATGTCCAAGTATGGGAGAAATGTAATGGTATGCTGTTAGATTGTGAAGATTTAATAATTGTGGGTTTCAGAAAATTGCATCTGGCAAAATAATGTTTATATACAAAATGTGTAAAAGCTTTTAATAAAACCTTTTTTGAATAGTAAGTCTGACACACCTTGGAGAGATGTACTTCAGCTTAATGTAGATAAAAAAAAAAACAGAGTGGAGAGCTTTATATAAGTCACCTTTGGTTAAGAAAACATCATGGTGCCAGGACAATTGTCTCTCTCTGAATGTGAGCAAAACTAAAGACTGATTGTTGACTTCAGGAAGAGACAGCAGCAGCCCTATACTCCTCTAATGATCAGCGGGACCCCTGTGGAGATGGTAAGCAGCTTCAAGTACCTCGGTGTAAACATCTCCGAGGACTCTGACTTGGACTACACCCATTCAAACCTCAGGTTAATAAAGCCAGGCAAAGACTGTACCATCTGAGACAGCTGAGAAAATTCAGGGTTTCACCGCAATCCTGAAAACTTTCTATTCAGGGGCCATAGAAAGTGGTGGTAACTCAGTGTATCTCAGTGTGGTATGGGAACAGCTCCAGTTCATGACTGCAAAGCCCTGCAGAGAGTTGTGCGCTTAGCTGAGCGCATCTCAGGGTCTGCTCTCCCCTCTCTGCAGGACATCTACCTCAAACGCTGCAAAAGCAGAGCTGTTAAAATAATCAAGAACTCCATTCACCCCAGTAACCATCTTTTCACTTTGCTGCAATCTGGTAAGCGTTTCCGTAGCCTGATGTCCAAAACTACTGAGAGACTTAGGAGGGCAGTTTCTTCCCCCAGGCCATCAGGCTCCTAAACTCAAAAACCAGCCTCGTTAACATCTTCATGTCTCCACTTAATATTTACTTTATCAGTAAGATATTCATCATTCACTACCTCACATTGACATACTGTAAGTGGTGCAAACCTGTTTGCCACATCTTGCCATCCTGTGTACATTCCTGTGTATCTTAATATTTTAAGACTACAGTTTACTTTCATGAACAGTATTTTCCACTATATATTTAATTCTACAGTATACATCTCTTTATATATTTTTATTTTTTCTTATAGTTTTGGTATTATTTACTTGCTATTCATTCTTGTTCATAGCTATATTTATGTATATTTTGCCATCTGTGTTGTATTCTTTAATAATTGCATGTCCATGGAGCGGACCTGACTCACATTTCACTGCTGGTTATATATGCTCTATATAACTGTGTATGTGACAAATAAAAAATCTTGAATACTTGAATCTTGAAAACTGGGGATTTGCAATGGAGAATATTGCATGGCACCATTGCTGTAAATGTTTTTGTTTCTTTGTTTAATTCAGACGTACTGATTGTTGCCCTTTTTTTGTTTACAAAGAGAAACATTTTTTTATGCATTTATGTATTGTGAAAGGTTGAAGCCCCTTTTTGATATGCTGGTGGTGCTGTTTTTAATCTTTCAATGTAATTTTTTTTCAATGAAATTGTTCATTTGTGGTTTTAAGTCTCAGGTGATGAATTTCTTGTTGGTGCAAGCAAAAGATGGCAATTTATGTCACTAGAAAAGAGAAAATTGACATAATATTAGAATAGTCTAGTAGCTGTTTTCTTTAAAACTTGTAAAAATCTAGGATTTTAATGATGTTTCTATTAATTAATGCATGATCTTTTAATGTTTGGAAAACGATCTGGTGTTTAAAAGGGGTGGGGGGGGTTCTTTGTAAAGTTGTGGAAGAAGAGCTGTATTTTTTCCTTTCTGTTAATTTAGTTTCTTGTATGTACATTGTATTGTAATAAAATGGAATTGTGCAAATCTCTCTCTCATTTCTCTCTCTATATATATTACTGTATATAAAAGTATATTATATAATTATTATGTAAAGTATAATATATATACACTGTAATATAATATACTATAATATATATTGTATTGTATTATAGTTATTTTATATCCAAGTTGTCTGTCTGGAAGCAGCATTAGGTTTAACATTTCAATAAACGATCGTGTTACTACAATTACGAGCCATTCTAGTGTGACATTTCAGCACTTAACAAAACGGATAGCGACTCTAAAGTAGCACTTAAAGCACAGCTACATGCGATTGCTTTAAGTGCATTTTTGGGAAACGCACATGAATAAGGAAAACGATCGTAAAATGACTCGTAGAAAACGCTCTTAAGCGCTAAGATAAATCGTTATCGGTAAACCCGCCCCCGGCCCTGTGCAGTCTCTAAGCAAATCTGCCCCAATGCCTCTCAGCTAGATTAGTGCTGCAGTTCTTTTTTTTCACACAGATTTACGTTGCACAAATGTGGGGGCGCTGTTGAGACTCGAGAGATCCTCAGGCTCCATCTACACGCCTGCGCCGAAGCCATGCACTGGATTAAAATAATCTAGAAAATCCCGAAATATACTTGTTGCAGAACTCTGAACACTTTTTACAATTGATTATTGATTTAGATTATATATAGAACTGTTTTTGGACATAAATATATTTTGGTTGACAGGCTTTTCTAGAGTAGTCAAGTCACCTTTGTTTACATAGCGCTTTATACAATTAAGTAGTACTTTAATGAAATGGTGTGAGATGTGATATTTCTATTGTAAATAACTTTAATTATTAAAAATATATTATATTGAAACAATGCCATGTTGATTCTGACAGAAATGTTAATAATGCCTGTATAAATATGAAGGAATGGTCAATATTTTCTAATACACTGTGAACAGATTTTGCCTTTAATTTTCTCCCATATTCTACAGTAAAACAGTGGAAAGTTGACACTCAGAGTCATGGTCGACCTGAAGAAGAAATTATAGAAAAAATTGCATGTTAACTCTTATGGCATTTTAATAATACCTGTAGAAAAAGCAGGAAACGATCATGTTATAATGTATTTTGACTTTATTTTTCTCCAAAACGGGCACAGTAAAATATAGTCTAATGTAATATAACTGTATCTTTTTATAAGGTCCAATATGTAATGTGTTTTTGTGTTAAATGTTTACTTGTTTTTGGGGCACATTAAATCTTATAACCGCTTGAAATATAGGTCTTCTTCATCTTTTTGGCCTCCTTTGTGTCTGTAGCCGTGATTCTACAAAACTAGACGCGCAGCGACATCCAGATGCGGAATTCAGAGCGGCATGAATATCAGCTGTAGCTACAGCGAAAGAGTGACCCCAACTCTCAGACCAACGGATTGTTTTTCTGTTTGAGTAACGGGTAAGTGTAAGGGGGCGCGTGATTTGTTATTAATTAGGCTAATATTTTCACCTGTTGTGGTGTGTGTGAGATGAATGAGGAAACATTTTGCTCTTTTTTCTTACTGTATATTTGCCATGTTTTGATCTGTTTTTCGTGTTTGTATTGCTCTTAATTCATTTTTATTATTTTCACTACTTAGTAAAAAATAAAAAGGTAAAACATGTATTATCAGCCATGGTCAGTATAGAATTCTATCACATTCTTGTGGCCATGAAGGCACGTGATTGGTTAGTTTGTGTTGAGTGGGCGGGGTTCGGAGAGCTTTTTGGCTGAAAGTCTTCATCTGACAACACCCCATTCAAACAGTCGGGAAGATACGAAATCTTTTTATGTTTTTGCACACTATTTCCTCTTTCTATAAAAATAACCATGAACAGTTAGTGAAACTCAGTCGTTTAAAACTGTTTGTTTTTAGAACTCTCTCTGTTATTTTGTTTTTATATGCTGCGCAGGCACGAGAGAGACTCCACCGCAAGATCATGTTTATTAAAGCAGATCTGACGGGACTCTACACCGAAGCGAAGGACATTGTTTTACTCTCGGTCTTCCTGTCAATTTTGAAAGGTGAGTGGGATATTTAACAGCTTTGGTTTCACTTTCTGGTGTTGCGCATGCGCTCTGACAGGATCCACATTCAAGCCGCAAACCAGAGACATGCACAGAGACAGGAGACGAAATACTCTAAACATCGTGAGAGAGAGAGAGAGAGAGAGAGAGAGAGAGAGAGAGCGAGAGAGAGCGAGAGAGCGAGAGCATATGATTTCTATTTCTGCCACTCAAAAACTCATCCCTGTCAGGGGTTAAAGTATCATTTCAGAAATATATTAAAAGAAGTTGCGCAAACACTGGATGTCAGGTGGAGAGTGGATTTAATGCAGTCTGGTCGAAAGGTTAAATGACATTTAACGCATATACTAATGTAAAAATGAGGTCTTGCTATTTATTAATTTACCTTGTTTTCCTGTAAAATACAAGTCTAATATAAACAACAGTTTTGAAATGTATGGTACTATACTTGTTTCAGATAAAACATCTTTTTGTCTAACTGCACTGGCCAGATGTGTTTTTTTTTTTTATTTAATTCAGTTTATTCAGTTTATTTTATTTTATTTTTTATTTTATTTATTTATTTTATTTTATTTTTGCACAAGCTTAAACTCAAATAGGAAATTGAAGTTCTTTGCGATATTCGTATCAATTTTGCCCACTTTTTTAGAATTTTTAAGTGAGTAAGTATTAGCTCGCATAAAAAACCAATAGATGTAAAATAGATGTAACAGAAAGTCCTCATAATGACATTAATACCAAACATGGTGTACATGTGTAACAGAAAGTGTATATTTTTAGGGCCTGTAATGTGTCACAACTTATTTAATGTGTTTCCACAAAACCACTTTAACTTTATCTGTATTTATCTTCTTTATCTCAGCCCACTTCCAGAGGAAGTTGAAACACATTCACCCGATTGTGTTTTGGGTTTTCTTTGTTTGTGGTTTAGACTCTCATGTGGTCGAATGTGTTTGAACAGCCACACAAGACTGTCTGTTGCCCAATCAGCATATACTTATTATTAGTCAGCTAGCTGATAATACTACTTTGTTTCTTAAAGATGAATCACAAATTCTGATTGCTGGTAGTAACACATTCATTTTTTTTTTTATTTTTTTCATAAAGCTTCCGGTTTAAAGTTAAATCTTGGTAAAGTGTGAATTGGCTTAGCGGTTAAAAACTTGTTCCCTTTCAAGGGAACTTTAAACTGCGTCCTCTAGGGGTCGCTATGGGGAACACCTTCAGTGTGACCGGTGTCTGAAGCATACATCTTATTTGAGAAATATCTGCCCCGGTCATGTCTGTGCTCCCCTCACTGCAGGAGGGTTCCTTTGAGCTCGCCGGTCCTGGGCAGACTGGGTGAGTAACTCTTCTTGTCTTGAGAGTTAGGTCCTCTCCCCTGGGTAGTGGTTGCTTCACTCGAGCTGGGTTCCTCTCTCTCTTAAACTAGGGGTTGAACCCTCTGCTCTTGAGCTCTGTGGCAGTGACATCAGGTAGTTGGGCCGCTTGCTGCTTCCCTGAAGAAGCTTGCCTCTTACAACGGGTCAAGCCAGGCAGTGCTCCCCTCACCTTACAGAGTGTTGTCTTTGAGTCTGCAGCACCCGATTGAGTGTCTGAGGACTTCTGGGCATCTGTGAGCAGATGCTTAGGAATCTGTTCTCACAGTCACTTAGCGTCCCTAGGCTGGCTTAATACAGCCTTAAGCAACAGTGTTTCTAAATCCATGCATTGATAAACTCAATCTCTGTTGATTTTTGAGCAGGGTAATGTGCTGCCTAAGATCTGTCGAGTCAGTTCTTTGAGCAGGGTTTTATTCAGAACCGGTGGTAGCCCCCCCAGGGTCTGGTAGGTTTTCTAGACACCTGGTCGTATCTCCTTAAAGAATTCTCTTTCTTCTGATTCCAAGCCCTCAAAGCTCTGCCCAGTACTTGACAAAATCCTGATTAATTTTGGAAGTAATTCTTCCTAATATTGTTTCCCTCTAAGGTGGGAGGTCTTTACAAATGTAATGTAATTACAATATCACTAAATTGCCCTTAAATTATCATAAACATTTCATAAACACATGCTTTTGGTGTGGCATGTAATTTATATAACATAATTTTAATAATCCTTGTGGTTATTTTATTTGGAATAACGGTGATATTCTTATAAAAACTTAAATCTTTGTTTTTTTCCAGATTGGGTCAATAATAATATTACTCTAGTTTCTCAGTTAATAAACTCTAGGTTACGTATATTCTTATTCAGAATGTTTGAATAAATATAATATATCTACTTTTTATCTACTTCTTCCGGTCGAAATTGTAGCCTGCATAGTTGTGCTTGCTCCAAAGTGACTTTATGGCTCTTTCAAAATAACTTTTTTTTTTTTTGTGTGATGTGTAACAATGTAGCATTTCTATAGTGTTTGGTTCCAGTTGGGAACATGTTTATTCAAAAAAAATATAAATTAACTAGTACCACAGAATTATTACAAAATCCATCAAGTGTGTGATATAGTCTTGCACTATTTATGAAATGTTATTTTATTTTATTTTTTGAGTTTTATAGGCGATACTTTCATTATTTTTTAATGAAATAAATTTCTAACACTTAAAACCTTCATTTTAAAAACAGTTAAGTCAAAGCATTGTTGATCAGAATAGCATTAAAAAGTTTGTGGAAATGCACATTTTCGTGGTTTTTATGCTGCTTCAGATTTGGATTCTGTTCCGCTTTTTCTGTGTATTTGAGGAACTGCTTCTGTGTCCTGGTGAGGCGTGGGGTGAAAATAAAGAAACTGTCTGTTCTGGAGGGAGATTCTGTTACTTTTACACACTAACATTACTGAAATACACAACGTTTGATCTGGTGATGTGGATGTATGGAGCTCAGAGATCTATTATCGCTAAACTCAATGGAAAGAGTCAGGTGATTTCCTTTTATGATGTTGATGACGGAGATTCGGAGACAGACTGCAGCTGGACAATCAGACGGGATCCCTGAGCATCAGTGACATCAGGACCAAAACTCTCTGGAAGACTATCAGCTCAGGATCATCAGCAGCGAGACCTCGTACAAGACATTCAGTCTGACTGTCCACGGTGAGCGCCTCACGTCTGTTTCATTATAGCTCTGTTGTCTGAGTGCAGAAACAACTATACCATATTCTGTCTGAATTCTTGATTCTGATTGGCTGGAAGGTGTGCAGTTAAACAGTTTATTGCACAGGTAGAGATCTCTGAACAGGACAGTTACATCTCTCTTTGCAAACCTCAATAACAGATAATGGTATAAATGTGAATAATCCACAGCTAAACTGTGCAATTAAAAGATGTACAGCACTCTTCTCTGCATCGGAACCAGTTCTTTGCCTCATACATGTTTGTAATGGCGATCCGAGCCTGTTCTTCACCATTCCCTTAAGGGTAATGGCACAAAGGGATTTGACGCGTGACATCAAAACACACTTGCTTGTAAATGTTTGTTACTTTTTCTTTGTCTTGTTACATTACAAAGAAATTCAACAACGAAAGTCTACACTTATTCCAGTTTTCAAAAAATGAGAAATTTCACGGGTCAAAAGACTGTCTAGTTCCAACCCTTCCTTCCTTCCGTATACTTCCTTCAAGTTTTTTACGCATACGTAATACGTATATAACTAGTCAAAGTCACGTGATACAAATACAAATAATACAAAATACACATTTTTCGAAACATAATCATTCTTAATACAAGGAAAAAGATATACAAAATGATTAATGTTGTTATGGCCTAACACATGTCTCACATTAAATTATTTAAAGCACAGCTAGCCGTGGATCATCACTTACTTAATTCTTACATTCACATGTATTTTTAGATTAAGCAGGGAAATCTAAAAAACACGTTTTCCCTCTCAGATGTGTTTTTTTGCTGGTTAACAAACACAAAAGAGGGAGACTCCTTCACTCTCCACACTGGTGTTCATGAAATACAGAAACATGATGTGATTCTGTGGATGTTCGGACCGTTGAGTCCAGACACGTTTCTAGCTGAAATCAACACAACACTCGGTCAGATCTCATATAGTGATGATGTGAGACTGAGAGACCGAGTACGGCTGGATGATCAGTCTGGATCTCTGACCATCAGCAACAGCAGAAGAAGCACAGATTTTACAGGGCTTTATCAGCTGCAGATCACCCAACAGCAAAGAGACCTTCTACAAGAGATACAATGTGTTTGTCGGGTCAGTAGATCATATTTTTATGCTTTTAAATTCAGTGCTAAAACAATTTTTTTTTTTTTTTTTTTATTGTATTGTAAAGTTATTACAGAACACGTGAAAAAAAAAAAAAAAATGTGTACAATATTTTTGTTCATGATATACTGTGGGAATACCTTGAAACTGTTGTCAGGGATTTGCATAAGAAAGTCCAGACTTGTTTAAGCTTCACATGTTTAAACTTGATTATTTTAATGACTTGTAGCTGGACAGATATGTAATAAATTCATATCCATTCATCACTGCTATAAATAAACACTCAAGTGTGTACTTTTTAGGAATGTAATCTAGTGTCAATGTGTCAGCTTTTGGTTGCTTCACATCAAACTGTAGACATACATATGATGGTGATGTTTACAGGTTAAATAAGAAATCTGTAAGAGCACCATGATAATAACTAATCATATTTGAATAGGTGTCACTGTAATGATTAATACATTATAAAAGCCCAAGTCCAACCCATGAACACCTCTTCTAACTACCACGTGATAGCTGCTTGACTCATCTGTCATTGGAAGCACCAAGCGCTTCTCAATGGATGTGTAGATTGTGTAGATTTTAAACCAGGAAGACCAAAAATAGTGCAAAAAAGCTTAAAATTAACCAGCCTAAGAGATGCTATAAATGCTTTCAATGATGGTAAACACCAACAAACTCTGTTTAAAATCTAAAAGAAAATGCAATTTGGTGTTTCAGATCAGAAGCATAAACTAAACTATTTCTAAATCAGATTTAATCCCTCGGATTTGTTGAGGTTTTATTTGATTTATTTAATTCTCACATTTTCGTTTGCACTAATGGCTGTCTGTATGTGTGGCAGATGCTCCTGAACCAGGTCTGTCTTCAGGTGTTTTAGCACTGATCTGTGTTTTTGTGCTGATGATTGTTGCTGCAGCGGGAATCGCTGGAGTGTGTTACTCTCGCCGCAAGTATTCTCGACTAAAGGGTAAGTATTAACAGAGACCGGTGTCCTACTCTATTCAGTCCTCCAGCCTCACTTCAGATTAGTTTTTGAATTATAAATAAACTTAGCAATACTTATACTTCATGTGCATATGATTTAAGGTAATTTCCACACTTCTGTTCTAGACTTTTTTGGATTGTTTATACAATTTTAAAGTAACTCTGGGCCAAATTTGAAGTGGCAGACCACATGAGGTTTTATTAGTCAAGCAAACTTAAATCTTGTGTCTGTTTACTGATATAAATGCAAGTTCAGAAAATTTGCTTTCCCCACTCTGGATGTTAGGAACAGATGAAAATGAAGACACAAGAAGTGTCAGAGGGAGATTCTGTCACTCTACACACTGGTATAACTGAACCACAGAAAATATGATCAAAATACTCTGGAGTTTCGGACCTCGAGGCTCGGTCATTGCTCAGATTCCTGAAAGGACCAGTAAGACTTCATTCAGGGAAGACGAGAGGATTCAGAGGCCCGACTGCAGCTGGACAGTGAGGACTGGAGATCTGACCATCAGAGACGTCAAGATCACACAGTCAGGAGACTATTCAGCTAAAGCTCATCAGAGCAAGACAGACCAAATCCAGAAAAAAATTCAAGCTTATTCTCTTTGGTGAGCAACTGACTCAATATAATAACTCAATAGAATCAGTGCTGCTACTCAACTTGTTGCTTCTGATGCAGGTTTATAGGAGCCAGTCACTGAGCGTATGTTAGCTTCTTTTCTTTTCTTTTTACCAGCGTTTTTGCTCATTTTTCACCAAAATAGTACCAGTGCTCCCTATGGCTGTTAATATGTATTCAATGCTGTATAACAGTGAGAAGATGCATAGCCAGAAAATTTCAACACAAGCTTTGACCATGGCTGCACACTGCACATATATAGAGAGTTTCCCCACTGAGCATAGTACTACACTATTTTCTTTATTTTTTTACTCCAGAAATGACCCCATGCTCAGATTTTCAGCAGATCACTCTTATATGTTCCCATGTTTTTATATTCTTGCTGCTTTGTGGTGTTGGTGCAGTGGACTCGCTGCGATTCTCGGAGGGAGAAAACGTCTCTCTAGACACCGGTGTAAGTGAACTACAGAGGGATGATCAGATTCTCTGGAGTTTTGGGCTCTGGCAGACACTGTTATAGCTAAAAGAGAAAGAAACGCCAATCAGACAGCCGATGCTGATGGGAGATTCGGAGACAGACTGCAGATGGATGATCAGACTGGATCTCTCAGTATCACGAACACCAAAAGCACAGACTCCGGAGTTTATCATCTACACATCAGCAGCAGAAATAAAGTCTCATACAAGAAGTTTAGAGTTACAGTGTGGTGTGAGTAGCTTAAGTTTTACATGAAATTATTGTGTTCATACCAAGCTCTTACGATCTCATTTTCAATGTTATTTTGTTGCATGTGATGCCGTGACATGAAGTGGACACAGTAAAAGTGAGAGCGGGAGACTCCGTCACTCTAAACACTGGAATGACTGAACTAGAGGAGGACAGTAAGATACTGTGGACACATGGAGATCACGAAACTGCATTGACGCTAAAATCAACAGAGCCACCAATAAGACATCCTTGTATCGCGTTCGGTAAACGATGTGTGATTCAGAGACGAGACTGCAGCTGGATCACCGGACCGGATCTCTGACCATCTGGAACATCAGATCATTGCACACATTCAGATGTCTATAAACTACAGATCAGCCAGCCGCAGACGGAAGCAAATGCAAAAGATTTGTGCTTATTGTCGATGGTGGAGGATCTCAATCTCATTTAATGTAATGATGGCACTGTAAATAAAATAAAACATTCATAAAATGTATCGTAAAAAATATGGTAGCAACATTTTAGGTTTTATCATTTTAACTTAAATTTACTGTTAAATACCATAATTACATTAACTGATATAATGTTACGATACCAAACCTACTGAACGTATACGTGAAATCTGTTTTGTACCTTTGTAATACAAGGATATCCACCAAAAGCAGGTGATGATGAGAACGTCACATGATGACAAGAACAAAAGCCCATCACAAGCAGCTTTTAAATAATAACATATATAGAAGGTGCACAGAGTCATTCACACAAACACTAATCACCATCATGGTGACACACGAAACTGAAATAATGCAATAAACATTCATTTAACAACATTAGGTGTAACACACGACCCTAATATCCAAAACTGATAAGAAAAAACGAAGAAAGAAGCAGTATATTTCAACTAAAAAAAAACATCACATTTGAAATGTAACAGGGGAGTGTCAATTTCGGTTATTCACTGTAAATTATACAGTCTTTTCACTTCTAAAGATGGTTTACTACTGTAGAATAACATGTAATGTCCAATACAGTTTTTCACTGTATATCCTAGGGGAATTTATCATTAACCATTTAACAGGTTTTTACTGTACCATTTTTACAGTCATTTACCATTTAAATTCACGGTAGTATTTTTTTACAGGTGTGTTTCAAACTTTGTATGCTCTGAAATGAACTCTCCCTCAAATTCAATCTCAAAAAAGCAGATCTTAAATTAGGAGAATAAAATAACCATGACATTTATCTAAACATATTTAATCTTAATTTTATTTAAATATACATATGTTGGCATTTAGCACATCTTGTCTCTTTTTCTTCTACATTGATGCTGTTGTCAAATGAAGAAAAACCAAAGTGTCAGTGACGGAGGGGAGAACCGAGCCGAACTAAACACTGATGTCAGTGAGCTACAGAGAGACGCTCTGATCCTGTGGATGTTCGGGGCCCCAGAGACAGTCTCATAGCTAAAGCTGACCCTGGAGAACCGTATAAGATATCTACACATGATGGTGTTGGTGGACGATTCAGAGGACAGACTGCAGCTGGACCTTCAGACCGGATCTCTGAGCATCACAAACACCACGAACACAGACTCTGGACTTTATAAACTCAAGATCATCAGCAGCAGAGAGACCAGATACAAGCGATTCAGAGTTACTGTCTGTGGTGAGTTTTACTGATTATTATAATATGATCTCTGGGAACAGTGTAGATGCTTTAAAAACATCTCCCACTAAATGAAATCAATCTTCAGTTGTTAAATATACAATCTGTAAGCAATAAAAACTGCTAGCTTATATTCAAGTACAAAATGTAAAAATAAAAATAGTTAAACCAATGAGACTGTCCGTCAGCTGTCCCAGTGTTAAAAATAAAATATATAAATGGCCGATGTGTATATTATATAATATATATATATATACTATCATATATATATATTATATATGATAATCCACAAATAATCTATATAAACAAAGACTGAAATTTGTTTAAATGAAAATACTCCTGTTGTTTTGCACATTTCATATACTTAATTATTTTCTTACCTATTCTTTTTATCTGCCAAATTGTACTTACTGTTTTGGTCTTTTTCTAATGTTTGATAAATATAATTCACAGTCTGAGTTAGCTGACCAGATTATATTTATCTGCAAGTGTATTCGCCCGACAAATAAGTGTACTTGAATCTTGAACATTCAGATTAGTTTTTGGTCAGATAAAATCCCCTGATTTGTACTCTAATTATTATTATCAGTGTATGCTGACTGATGAAATCTGAGCTGGACATTATCATCAGCAGTCATTCACTGTCGTTTACCATCGGTGATTCTTTCTGTTTTTCTTACAGAGGGCTAGAGAGAGAGAGATTCCATCCAGAAGGACACTGTGGAGTCCTCTCAGAGAGAAAACAACAGAGGAGAAGATTTGCTAAAGATTCTACATGCCAGGCACTAGTGTTGAAGATATACTATATATATAAGTATATACTCTATAATAATACAAAAACACTCCCGTCAAAAGTTTCTTGAACAGTAAAGATTGTTAATGTTTTTTGTTTTTTTTTAAAGACGTCTCTTCTGCCTATCAAGCCTGCATGTATTTAATCAGAAATACAGCAAAAGCTAGATAATATTGTGAACATAGTTTTTACTATTTTAAAATAACTGCTACTTTAAATCTCTCGATATCTAATAGCGTATATCTCTATATATTTATCTGTGATGCACAGCATGTAGTTTCAGCATCATTCCTCCAGTCTGCAGTGTCACATGATCTTCCGAAATCATTCTAATATGATGGGTTCTTTGATGAATAGAAAGTTCAGACAGAACAGCAGTTATCTGAAATAGAAACTTTTGTAACATTATAAATGTCTTTATGCATAAATTTGGATCAATTTAAAAGCCATCCATGTTAAATAAAAGTATGCATTTTTTATCACCCAAGTTGTGGAATGTAGAATGTTACAAAAGCTTTTATTTCAGATAACTGCTGATCTTGGATCTTTCTCTTCACCAACAAAAAACTGAAAAACAAATCTAACAACTGTGTCCAAACATTGATAATAATCAGAATTTTCTTCTGAGCAGCAAAATCATCATCATTAGAGCTGGATTTCTGAGAGATCATTGTGACACTCTGAAGACTGGCGTAATGATGCTGAAAATACAACGCGTTATCACAGGAAATAAATTACACTGTACAGAGATTCACATCAGAAAGAACATTATTATAACATAGCAAAAATATTTCACAATATTACTGCTCTGCTGTACGTTGGATCAAAATAAATGTCAGACTTGCTGAGCAGAAGAGACTTCTTTAACGCCAAGGCGCAGAGCAACTTGTAGTTTGCTAGTTTCAGTCCGGAGACAACGACGTTTACTAAAGCAAATGGCATTTGCGCCCCATTTGTGCGCCCATGGGCGTGATGGTCTAAAAACGAGGTGTGTTCAGGAGCATTGCTATTTTAAGGACAGCTGAAAATGAGAATAGACATGCGATATGTAGCTAACTCTCCAAACCTGGTCTAAAGTCTGGCGCAATGTTTTTTCTTTGTTATTTTAGAGAGCGTGTTAAGTAAGTAGGACGGATCCACACCCGCGGTACACACTGCTTATTAAAACACACAGGGATGCACACGCAGACACAACAAACATCGCCAAATATTACAAATATAAATAAAGGATTTGCAATGGCATAAAACTTTTTTGGTAGGCTAATTAAATATGGAAAATGCCTCGCTGTCGATAATGGTATGTCATGCACATAATCAGACGTTCCAGGCTATCTATTTGCCGCGCGCACGAGCAGCTCCGTTTCATCTCGGGAGACACGTTACACTGTTCTTCTGCACTTCGTCAAAATTCCGCCGTGTAAATAGCAAATCCGTCATGGCAACGAGCGCAACGGGCGCCTATAAAGGGTTTAGCTTCACCCAAATTATTAAAAGTTATGTCATTAATAGAGCCTCACCCTAATTGCTCGTTCCAACCACGTGAGACCTCCGTTCATCTTCGGAACACCGAGTTAAGATATTTTAGATTTTAGTCCGAGAGACTTTCTGTCCCTCACATTGAGAAATACGGGTGTATACTGTTCCATGTCCAGAAAAGGTCAATACATGAAAAACATCTTCAAAGTAGTCCAGTCTGACGACATCAGAGAAGCGTCCGTTAGAATTTTGTTGAAGCATCGAACAATACATTTTGGTCCAAAATAATAGGCAAAAAACTACGACTTTATTGCAGCATAGTGACTTCTCTCCACGGGTTCTGTTTAGGAGCGCGTTCACATACACTAGTTTAGGATAGTCCGGTTGCGGAGGCACACGAATCACTCGATGTAAACCGGGATCTTCTTGAATAGTTCACCAAATGCGAAACTGAATCGTTTTGAAACGGTTCGCCAGTCAACAAATAAGCATTAAAGCCACAAATGCACTTAAAGCTGTTAAACTTTTTAACATTTGGTCTCTGACACTCCCTCTGAGTTCAAATAAAACCATATCCTCGGAGTAAATTCATTTTAACTCAAAACAGTACACTGAGATGAACTGCTGTGAAGAGAGAACTGAAGATGAACACCGAGCCGAGCCAGATAACGAACGAAAGATTGACTCCGTTCTCGAACAGTCAAGAAAACGGTTGCATAGGTTTTCGGAATTTCACCAGTAGTGAGTGGGAAGTGGGAATGGAAGGGAATAAACGGGAATGGGAAGATGACCCACTTCTGTATTGGGTTTACTGCACGTTACGTCCAAAAAACACCCATTACTATTAAGAGAATAGGGACAAAACCGTTTAGAAAGGCCCGGGGCGGGGGGCCAACCGTTTTTTCCGTCGTTAAAATAGCAAAAGTTGGATTTGGACACGCCCATGAGTGCACTCTGCGCAGTGCTGCTTTTATAACTGGTAGCGGTCTAGATCGTTAAAATAGGGCCCGTAGTGTTCTATATATGAAAAACTAAACTGAAAAGGGTCACTGTTAACACATAAACGCATTTCATCAGTAATGTGAGGAACTACATGTAATTTGTTTAAATAGAAAAAAACTAAACTGAGTTGTGTTCTGTTAAATTGTTTCAAACATAGCCTTTGACAGGGTGATTGTTGTATATGACCATATATTGACAGTCATCAAATGTCCCCGCGATCACATCAAGTTCCCCCCCCCGCACGGGCCAGTCACGATATGGACGGTTATTGCAGACAGACATCACTAGTTATAATGGTTCTGTTTGATCTGGTGTATGATGTAGACTTCTGCTCCAAGCCCTCAATCTGTTGGTTTCTTCAGGAGAGAAGGAGTTTTTCATAGAAAAATAACCTAGTCTCATGTGTGCATTTCTCTTCCATCGCGTCAGGGAGATGAAACTTGAGGACATCAGGAAAGAGCAGAGGAGGGACATAGAGAGGTCAGTACAATATTCAGTGTGGGACGTATCATTATTCAAGATTTGTGTGTGGTTGTGTGTGTGCTGTGTGGTGTGTCTGTGTGTGTGTAGGGCTCATGGACAGTACAGTGCTGGGAGCCAGTGCTCTATTGGATCGGCCTCAGAGCATGTTTCTAAGGCTCTCTGTTTGGGAGCAGGAAAAAGAGAGGCTTAAGTTAGAGCCAGGGACCAGGGTGAGGCCATCTAGCGTCTATGTAGGACATTTAAGTAGCTTTTAAATAAACATGTCTATGGATGTGCATCTTGTGACAAAACAACAGCCACTGAATATATGTTTGGCAGAAGGAAATGGAGTGTTTTGGATACTGTAACCACCTCTCCTCAAGAAAAGTGATGCCTTTTATAAACTAGTAATACTGTATCGCAACAACAAGGAAAATAGTGTGTTTTGTGGCTTACAAAAGGAAATGTTTTTGGATTTGTACTCTAAATAACGTCGTTACTTTTGGGGTTGGAATGGAGGAATTTGATATTAAGCCTTTTCTAGGGATCTCGTAGTGCATTTCTTTAGTCTCTTTCATTCTGTATTGTTTGAATATTTTGATGTGATTATTAAATCTGTTTACTGATTTGTATGTTTATTCAAGTATTAAGCCTGCTCTCTCTCTCTCTCTCTCTCCTCTCTCCTACTCTCTCTCTCTCTCTCGCTCTCTCTCTCTCTCTCGGTCTTTCCTTATTTTTATTATTTTTATTTATTTTTTATATCTTCTTTGTTAGGGCAGGCACACCTACATAGTGAGTTGAACCGTGTTCAATTAGGTTGAACACCCTGTTACTTGTAAAGAGTTGACCTCACCACAGTTCACGTTATTTTATGTGTGCTGATGAAGACCTCGATGGTTATTTCTTATTATATTAGTGTGTGACCAATATTTGGGTTCTGGTTCGTGTGTTCTAGTTTACACTTGTTTGTCCGGCACCTGCGCCATTGTTGGCTTGTGTGGGATATGAGCGATACAGGACTTTTGCTATATTTTGGTTAAAAAACTGGAGCATCTATAATAACACTGATGCTACTTTGAGTCGTGAATTCCACCGTGTGGTGCAGGCTGTCAGTTCATTTATTACATCTTCTCAGAGTCAAGTATCTGGGACTGGAGTACAAATGCTGCGACTTAACACATCTGACTAGTGTTTTATTATGTTTTTACATGATAATTAATGTTATTCAGGAACACTATTAGAATGGGGAACACATTATTCAGAGTTTTTCCCTCGATAAACTCCTAATTTAATTATTAATAGTTACGTAAGGTAGTTGTTACAGTTTAGGTATGGAGTCGGGGGGGTTAAGAGATCTAAAATACTGCTCATGCAGAAATAAAGAATATGTGCTTTATAAAATACTACTTAAACTGGCAAAATGCTAGTAATATGCAGCACTAATAAGGAAGCTATAGTTAATAGTGAGGAAACTGGTCCGTAAAACAAAGTGTTACCTGTATTTTTTTTAGACAGAAGAAACATGTCAATAAATACGCCAGGACTGTTATAAACCCATAAGATACAGAGTTTTTTTGTTTTTTGGTTTTTTTTTTTTCTTTCTCATTCTATACAAAGATGACCCATCACTTTGTGAGTGGACTATTAACAACGAGGGGAGAAGCATATAGACAGGACATCAGTCGGTATACAGGAGAGGAGAGTCCTGATGCTGTTTTCTCCTAGTCCACTGTAATGGGGTCCAAAACAGTGACAAACTCTGTCAGATAATAACAAGACTGTTTAATGCCTGGTTAATTCCAGAGAGAAATCAAAAAAAACAACAAAAAAGTAGGACCTACCCTCTAACACCTGAAAATGCCTGTGAGACCCTTATTAGTACCCTGATCTGTAATCATGAGGTAAAGATTTCAGTTGATATACTAAAGAAATCAAAAGCTGCGTTAACTGGGAACTATGGTGGTTTTTATTGAAACAGAAAAAAAACTGACATATATGTTATACAAACTTAACAGAAAATATGGCCAGGTGATTGCAAACAATAACTTTCAAGACTGGATTGAGAGAGAAGATGTGGAAAAGATTCATTTTCCGCATCCCCTGACACTGATCCGTGATGTTCGGTTCTGCGCGTATTCTGTCTCAGTGTTACGTGAATGTGTCACTGGGATGATATTACAGATATTAGTCAGTTAGGGACATGATTTAGAGGAGGAGGCATGTACGGAATCTGTTGGAGGTTGCTGTGGAGACTAAAATTTCAGATGGATTGAGCAGACTGAAAGAAACGGTAAGAACAGCTGTTAAACCGGTATGGCTGTTTTTTGACACGGAAAATCGGAAAGTGAGAGAGTATGTGATCAGGGAATGGACCACAAGAGGCTTGGAGGATCCCAACCTCGCTTTGAAGCATAACCTTAACAAACAAGGATGTATTAAAGGTAATATAATAAGTAAAGCGAACTAGTGAGTTCACAATAAATGCTGTTTGATATATTTGACAGTTGTTGAAGGGACTAGGGGACATCTCAGGGGAAGGGGGAGGGGTGTTGCAGTATTGGAGCGTGTATGTGATCAGAAGGTATGTTCGATGTGACCGACTAGGAATGGAGCACGACCAGAGGCGTCGATTTCCGCAATGCAGCAGGTTAGTACAGTAGAGGTTCTCAACTAGATTTTGGCTGGTCTGCCTACAGTATCCGACGAAATTACAATATAAAACATAATAAAAGTTGAAAGGACAGAGAAAAGAGTCTTCTGGACATAGTGTGACCGAGTTAATGAATAAAGATGTGTGAGACCGGATGCGGTAGCTTATAATGGGGTTAGGTGTAACGTGTAATTTTGACCCATCAGACACAAACATGTGGTGAAGTCCTCCATATCTCACTCCCCTCTGCTCTTGCGCTCACAGGAGAAGTGGCATGTGTTCTGTGAATTTTATCACCAAAAAAAAGGGGGATTTTCAGGTAAGAAAGAGTTTATTTATATTTTATTTTTTTTTATTTTATTTTTAAATCAAGATTACTTTGCCCTAGCATATCAGTGTAATTGTAATGTAGATACAATGTTTTGACTTACATAATCTAGAAAGTACCATTTCTCATAGTTAAATTTGATGCTAGGCATTAATGCTAACTTCAAACCCACATGCTAAAAGAGTTATCTATGTAATAGCTGCTTGGGGTGGGATCATTGTAAAGGTTCATTAAAAATGTCACATCCAAACCCTTATGATGATGATTCGTCTGAAGATGATAATTTCTGCATTGTGTGCATGGATCACTCTGGAAACTCTGGGTCAAAAGCAGGAGTGTGGGTCAAGTGTGTTTCTAGTCAGATCTGGACACAGACAAGAGCAGCCATCTACATCTGGCCTGAGGGAGACTCAGCCCAAGAGAATGCACCACAGCCATCTACACTCTGCACACACACACAACTACACAGAGACTGGCCTGACAGAACCAGCCCTAATGAGATATACACCACCACACACACACACACCACACAAAGTGTTGGATTGTACTCTACATACGTCGTTACTTTTTGGGGTTTGAATGGAGAATTTGTATTACGCCTTTCTAAGATTGTGTGCATGTCTTTAACTCTTTTCTGTATTGTTTGAATATTTGAACGTGATATTAATCGTACTGATTTGTAGGTGATTCAAGTTTAAGCCGCTCTCTTCGCTCTTCTCTCCCAGTTCTTCCTATTTTTTATTATTTTTATTTATTTTTTTATCTTTTTTTGGTGGGAGCCCACTACATAGTGTTGAAGTGTCTAATTAGGAGAACTGGACCACGAAGCCTGCGCCCCAAGAAACAGCATTTACATCTGACACAACTGAGAGAACTTCAACCCTAATGAGATATCACCACACACACACAACACACAAACACACTGACCACCACACTGAAACAGATGAGAGATCTCAACCCTAATGAGAATTACATTACACCACACCACACAACACAACACACACACACCACATACACTGACACAACTGAGAGACTCAACCACTAATGAGATATACAACACACACCCACACTAAAACACCACACACACACACACTGACACAATATGAGAGATCTCCAACCCACACAGATATACACCACACACACACACACACACACACACACACACACACACACACACACACACACACACACACACACACACTACACACACACACACACACACACACACACACCATCTGATTTAAATAACAAAAGCCCAGATTTCGTAATTGTGTTTCATCTTATATATATAAATATATATATTCAAGTTGATTGTTTATTTGGAGGTTTTCATGTTGCTTGTTAATGAAAGGGTTAAACTTTGAAGGTCAGCCTCGGTCTTCCTTCTTAATGGCTCTTGAACTTGTGTGCTGCTGTGGGTCAGACTCAGGTGGACCTTGACTCGGTTATCATAGGCTACTGGAAGGATCGCAGAGTAAGACAGTATTCCCCTCCACACTCTACCTTGTTTTCTTTCTGCATTCATGTGTGGGCATCAGGGCTTTCGTATTATCCGAGGCGTATACAAGTCTATTATTGATACACTATACAACAAAGAGAAACAAATATATTTTACACATTATGCGTTGTGAGCCACTATAATTTTACACTAGTATATATTTCGGCTTACTAAGTTCAATCTGCAACAAGCAGACCGATCACAGGGCTCACTATTTCATATGCAACTGCTCCTTTAACTTATATCGAGGGGGCGGATCTACAACTAGCCGTTATTCGGTAAGAACCAGTTATTCTTTGGACCATCTTACTAGTACTCACAACAGATGGGAAGACTAGTAAAATCGCTCGCATAATTCTTCCATTTGTGTTATTAAACCTAGCACTGTGATGTTTTCTGTAAAACTCTGCGTTGCTCAGTGAGGCACGAATATCAGATTCCGGAAGAATTCATGTCTTCAGGAAGTTCAGATGCTGATTCGTCAAATCTGTTACACTAGGTCAGAGAGATTTAAAAATTGGCTCCTCGAAAGCTCATTGGCTACTCGCGTGATTCCTCGTCGGATTGTGACTGTGATCTGTTTCCTGATATTGAATAATAAACGCGCCTCTTCGAGAGAGAGGGCTCGGGATGATTCTTTTAGCGAACAGCTTGTTAATCTCCTCTGAACGTCACCACAATATGCCGCCAGTTAGAGCTCTTCTGCAACCCTGCACTGGGGGAAAAAAAGATAAGTTTTTAAGGCTCAGGAAACAGCAGAGGAAAACATGAAGTTTAATCGGTGATGAAAGAAACACATATGGATGAGAAAGGGTACTCGTACAGATCTACTGGATTCCAGAGGAGGAGGAGTTGGTCCTGGAGTTTATTAAGCGCTTATTGAGATTACATCATGACTCTGGTGACATGGGGAGATGATTGATGAAAACCAGGACCGCTAAGAAAACGTGAAAAGTGTTATTGTTTCCACTGACAACTCAAGTCCAGAAACTACTGCAGAAGAGAGAGGGAAAAATGCTGGAAATATATATCCTGGCGCAAAGGAGGAAGGAGTGACAGCAGGGAACCTCCATGTCTGTTGTTGTACGTGGTTATATGTTAAATTGTTATATATTGTTATGATTGTTATTGTAAACCTGTGGGGTTTTGTAAAGGGTATCGTACTCTGAGAGTGATTTAATCGCTGCATGTCTCTGTATTTCTGCAGGGTCTGAACAGAGATGTGCTCACGGATATAGTCCTGCTGGTTTTCAGTCTTAGATGTTCTTCATTTGACTGGTAATTCGTTTTAAAAGAATTCAAAGTAATATTTTGCCGTTGGAATCGTGGTTGTAATATCGATTCAGGCGAACGGCCAAGAAATCGTGAATTAAACTCAGATACTGCAACACTCTCTGTCTCGAGTTAAACAGCGTTAAATGACACCTATCAGCCAATCAGAGATTCGAATGTGGTGTTTCTGGTGAGTTACTGCAAGTTTCGTTACTATAGGCAACATGGATAGCACCCACCAACACACACACACACACAGCACACACACACCAAACACACACACACACATACTGAGTGTGAGGCCGTCTCAGTACAATGAGTTGTCTGAAAGAGCAAGATCCGGAATTAATGCTTATTTTTTTTTTATTTTTTATTTTTTTAAAAATTTTAGATTTTCACTTTCCTAGACGAAATCACTTTCTGAGATCAAAGATTAGTGAGAGGCGGATGTTGTGGAATAGAGCCCTATTCGTGCTAAATTATTATTGATGCAGTCGAGGAAACTCCTCGAACAGTTTGCTCCCAGAAGCTTTAGCTTAGCTTTGGCTTTCGAAACTAAAGAAAGTCCTAGAATGTATAGCAATTGTAAATTGATAAAAGAAATAAAAGACCACCCAAATTCATCCCAGATAATAAAAATGTTTACATAATTACGGAAAATTACAAATGTAGCCCTTATCAAATACATTTGTCCCCAATGCTGTAGGCCTACACATGCAGAACATGGCCCGTAGTCAAGTATGTGTGGTGTGTGTGTGTGTGCGTGTTTGGTGTGTGTGTGTGTGTGAGAGAGAGAAGAGAGAGAGAGAGGGAGAGAACTAATAACAACGAACTAAAAAAGTAAACATTAAATGTGGAATATTTTCAGAAGTTGTCAGAATAAATCACTCAGCTACAGAAGTAGTGCGGAGCATGTCATGGAGAACTACAAAAACCAATCATGCACACCAATAATAATAAGTTCCGTCGATTACAGTAAATCATACACTTTTGTGTATTCATTCGCTCAATTTCCTAAATCATCTCACGATATAATAATCCGTTCCATCGTTTTACTAAATAAAAAAAGATGTATCATGTTCTCTCTTTGAATCTCTGCGTGTACAAAAAAAGAAGTGAATCTAGGGCAGGAGCAGGCAGCTTTTATAAATGCCAGAATGAAAAATGAGTGATAGAATGTAATAGTAGTAATTTTATGCACAATTACATGTGATCCATTTTCATTTGTACTTTAACATCTAGCACAAATTGGCGCCTGTTTTCTAGTAGGCTACAAATGCACAATTAACAACTATATTAGATTGGAGATAAATAAACTTATCAAATTGTGGTTCAACCTTCAAATAAACGCAATTCTTGTCGTGTGTGTGTGTGTGAGAGAGAGAGAGAGAAAGGTTTGATAGTGTATAGAGAGACAATAGGCCTGCAATGCACCAGCAAGAAAGAGAAGTTCTGATAGTGGCCTTTTGCCTGTAAAAATAACAAAAAAAAAAAAAAAAAACCATGGAAAAATGTATGCCTATATACTATTCTTATTTTTCATATATGTAACTAAAGTACACTGAAAAAAAAGGTTTATTTAACTTAATTCTAAAAAATAAATAAATTGTCCTAAGAGAGCAGCTGGTATTGGTATGCACAGGAGAACTTCACAGAAAAAATATCCTTCTAATTCACAAGTATTTGTTCTTAAACTCGTTCTTAATCTGAGGTTTGTGGTATTCTGTATGGCTTGGTAGGGCGTACGAGAAGCTTAGCTCATTCATATAAAACACAACCTAAACCTTTCTTTCTACATCATTTTCCTCTCATCAAACACCACATGCAGCTCTTACCAAGGGCCTCTTGAATGTGTGTGTATATATATATATTACATTTATTTATTTTAACTTCCAGATCAGCTTTAGTTTTGCTTCAGCTTATATTCTTCCTATTCTATCAGTTTAAATGGTTTGTTTTTGTTTGATATTATATTATATTATATTATATTTTTGTTGGAGTCTATAATATAAAAACCTAATAAATAATTTACCTTGTTTTTTTAATGGAGTCTACTTGCTCATCTGGGATGTATTCATTTCAGAAATACAGAAAAAAACTGTGATATTGCGAAATATTATTGCAATTTCTAATATTGGTTTCCTATTCTCAATACCAACAATTTAAAGTGATATAATTTATTTCTGTATTTTCAGCATCATTTACTCCAGTCTTCAGTGTCACATGATCTTCTGTGAAATCATTCTAATATGATGGATTTAGTATCAGTGCTTTCGAAACAGACATGCTGCTTAATTATTATTTTTTTGTAGTTGTAACCTGTTACTTTTTCTTTGATTCTTTGATTAATAAAAAAAAAAAAAAAAAAAAAAAAGGAAAAAAGGAACAGCATTTATTCAAAATAAAAAAAAAAAATTCTCTCAATGCAAGTCTTTACTATCAATTTTGTCCATTTAACACATCCTTGTTGAATAAAGTTTTTTTTTTTTTTACTTTGATTTTTTTTACGTTTTTTTAAAAAAATAAAAGTAAAATAATTTTGACCCCAAATACGCGAATATTGCTAACACAAAACTTTATGCGCCTTAAATTTTACAAGTCCCAAAAAAATATTAAGCTTCTAACGACAGTTTCTAGCACTAGTAATAAATCATCATATTAGGAGAATGATTTCTGAAGATCATGTGACACTGAGAAGACTGGAGTAATGATTAGTGAAAAATACAGCTGCGCATCACAGGGAATATATTATTTACATGCCCTTTAGAATTATATATATTTACAATATATTCAATTGATTAGAAAATGTTTATTTTAAATTGCAATAATGTTTCACAATATTATTTTTTGAAATAATATTTAGTATTTTTTATCAAATAGGTAGGCCACAGCCTTGATGAGCATAAGAAACTTTTTAAAATAAAAATCTATTGATCCCAAACCTTTGAAAGGCAGCCAGTTATACTTAAAAAAAAAAAAAAAAAAGTTTTTCTCATGTAACCTAAAATGTAGCTTAGGACCATTTGCTTGATTTCAATCATGCAGTAATGTTTCTTGAGAGTCAAAATGATTTCCCTAAAAATATCATGTGACACTGTAAAAAACTGGCATGACATTGAAGAAAAATTCTGCGTTGCATCACAGGAATAACATTACATTTTATAATATATTAAAATTGAAAAACTATATTTAGTACTTGTATCAATATTTCAGGAATTTTTCTTACTTTATTTTGATCAAATAAATTCAGCTTTGATGAGGAGTAGATTTCAAAATCATTAATAAATGTAATGAGCTTCCAAACTTTTGGCAAGGTACCTTTTAATAATAATAACAATTCTATATGGCTATAATATATATTATATATTACTTTATTATAATATATTGTTATATTGTTGTCATGATTATTAAATGCCAGTTTCTAATTTTTTTACAGGACAGTATGTATTTTTAACAATAAAATATATATATATTATTAATGTGCTAAACTATATGTGTGTTAATAATGAGTTGGGGGCGTGGTCAGATTGTTGTCACTAGCTGGAGCACACACATGCCTGATTCTTAAGGTTTCAAAGCCAGATTATTGCTGTGGTGCAAAAATTTAAACACAGCATACCACAGAAAACTTGTTCGAAATCAGCACAGCACATCCACTGCAAATATTTCTATTTAAATTCATATAAAAAAAATGTAACTTCTGGATGGTGATTTCTATGACATTTCCAGCGCTTGACTCCATTAATGAGAGTGGAATATTTTGATTCAAATGTGTATCATCAAATCTAAAGCGGGCTATAAAGTCACATTATAATCCAGTAATAATAAACTCCCCACAAATGCTCCTGTTTATAATGCAGTTTGAGTTTATATTTATGTCTCTCCGGCCCGGTTCCACGGCATGTCCAGAAGTATGTAAAGAGTACGTAACTTTTCATAAACTTATAACATAAATCAGAATCAGAATCAGAGATGAGCTTTATTGCCAGGTATGTTTACACATACGAGGAATTTGTTTTTAAATGACAGAAGCGCTTCTGCAGTTCAACAGAATGACAGTGACAGAACAAAAAAACACACACAATAAAAAAAAAAAAAAAAGAATAAAAAAAGTAATGTCTAAAATAAAGTAGGTAAGGAATAACAACATACAAACTGACAATTGTATGCATGGCATTACACCAAGCTACAACATAAGGTATTTTTAGCAGCATCTGTATGATCCGCTTTAGGGACACGGTGGCAATATCTGATTATGTTTACACTTGAATTAGTTACCCAAAAATGTTTATGAATGATAAAAACATATAACACTTATTCATCTATTACCACACTGTAAAAAAAAAAAAAAAAAATTTATGGCTAACATTCTGCCAAAAGGTATCATTGGCCAACCAATAAGCTAATGGTTTTTAATTAACGTTTTTAAAGGCTTACGATATTGGATATAGAACAAATGGTATAAAATCTCTAAATTATTTAGCTTCATGACAAATTGATTGAATATTAATGGTAGTATTGCTCAATATTTTAAGTCCATTCACCAGTGCACTTGATTTTAGAATAAAACCCTGTTTACGCTAATTTGTAAAGAAAAGGGAATCAAAAGCATTTGTGTAATGCTGTGGAAAGCAAAAATATATGATTTCTACTCTGAGGAAATGGGCTTCTGGGAAGAACTAGGTTTCCACTTCGGTAAAAGGTGCTGAAAACACCATTTTAGGACATAAGTAATTCAGTTATATTTCACAATTAATCAAGTTTTTACGTGTTGTATGCGTTTAGAAAGATTTTCATCCAAAAGAAGTGACTTATTGTTTTTTTTTAAAGAAAACAAAAAGTTAAGACAACAGAGACCGACTGGGCATATTGACGTTAGTATCACTCTCTATCTGTTCACATTGGTCCTGGGTTTGAATGTCTCTATAGAAAGTTTATTTTTTTATTTTATTTTTTTAATGTTTTTAATGTTGCTGCCCAGATATTCAAAGAATCCTTCTCACATCGGTCCTTTACGAGTTTAGAGAAATACCGCCCTCTCTAGTCTAATTTCCCACCCCAATCCCAGCAGATGCACTCAGACCAAAATATACAACCTTCAGGAGTTTCTGATAACATACCTCTGTTTTTGAGGAAGCTCTGTTTGAAGTATGGAATATATTTATACTCTGTTTATATGACAATATAAATTATGGCCAGTTTCCGCCTCAAGCCATGTGGGCAGAAGTGTGGTGTTTTAATAAATCTTAATTCTGTAATCTCAACTCTGCTGACAGCACGGGTTATCTGGAGGAAAACCCCCATCCCCCACTTCCGGAGTCATTTGAACTTTCCTCTGCAGCCGTGTGTGTTCGATCTTGTTCAGAATCTCTGATCCTGCACTGTCTGTTTTATCCACGGTCGGAAGAAATCTGGGATTTGCGGGGTGTATGTGACAGCTTTGATCTTTTCTTATTGTTGATTTCTGTATTTCAAGAAGTCAAATAGCTGCTGAAATGACTAATTTCGGCTTTCTTTGGTACAATATTTTTTCCTATAGTACCGATAACATTTGTGATTGGTTTGTACTACTGGCGGCTTTATTTTATTGCCTTCAGTCTGTCGTGCATATTAGCATACCATTGTAAAAACCGTTTTCATTTTTAATATCCGGTTAGCGGCTTTATTTCACCAAAACTTTATTTTGTGACTTTAAAACACGCACACAAACCAATCCATTAATCATTATCAAAGTGTATTTTGTTTAAGCGTATGCAGGGATTTCATGAATGCATTTGGAATTAGGTTCGGTAAGATATTTGCGGACCTTGGGCTATAGTCTATATTTTCAGAGAGAAACATCAGTCTTCATGGCTGTGGTTTGTGTAAAAACATTTTCTTCTCCTCTTTTTGATACTTCTATAAACAACTGTGACTGAAGTGTTTTGGAGTTAAACATGGTCCCTACAGCTACAATGGTAGATTCAGTTGTTCAAAATGGGAACTGGTACATAACCGATATTTTTCTGAATGTATGTCTCGATGGCTAAAAGCTAAATCTGCATTAATAAATCTGTGCTTTCTATCCACTGAACATTTGTTTTTCTTCTTGACAGTTGCCTCAAAGTTAAAATGATGATACATTTTGTTTTACACTAAAGTAACGTGTTTTTTAACAACCAATAGGCTAAGTCGGTTTTAAGTGCTAAATATTGGTGTGGTGGCAGATATTTATACTTCAGTACTATTTTTCATAAACGTACTAAACATATTGGGGTATGAATCATATTTACTAATATTGTCGAAGTGGATGGCTCTATGGACATATTGCTTCACGCACATGCAGCTGTAGCCCCAATAATATGGTGGGGCGTTTTTGTTTCGCTTCATAATGTTTTGCTTTAATTTCTGAATATATTCAGGTCGATCTGATATGTACGATGGGAAAAAGAGAAGAACCGATCAAGTAGCAGTTAATGCAATGCTGATGAAAGTCACCATCTTGATTTTGTTTTGAAGGGCTTTAAGTATGTGAAATTAAAAAAAATGCATTAAACAAGTTTATTCGCAGCACATTTAGTACACAGTAGTGAAATTCAATTACTTCCACATAAAGAAGTAAAATAATCATGAGAGAAAATAGCAAAAAACCAGATTTTAAAACTTTGAAAATGATTTAAAGTTGACTTATTTAAAATGAATTTTACAAAACAGTTCACAAGTAGAAATGATTTTGCAAGTAGGTGGATAGTAAGTAGGTACAATCCAGTTGGGATATCGCAGTGCTGTTCAATGATACACAGCTAAACAGATGGTTTTGAGTCTGATTTAAATCTTGACTAATGTTTTATTTGCATCAGTCTCTTCTGGGGAGCTGATTCTGGCTTCAGGCATAATAGCTTCATGGACTCCACACTTGTTTTGTTTGAACCCTTGGTATTTTTCTAATGACTCGTTGTCCTAATGATCAGTGTTCTGTAGGTTTACTATTTCGGTGAACATATCTGCAATATATTTTGGTCCTAAGGTCAATGATTTACTACTGGCAGTAAAAGGCCTTTACAAATCATTAAATGTAACTGGGAAGCCGGTGGCAGGACCACGGGATGGTGTGATGCTCAGATTTTTCTATGGTTCTAGTGCAGAATCCTGGCGGCAGCATTCTGGGACAGGCTGCGGCTATCACAATGGTCTTTGGGATTGTGGCTACAATATGATACCCTGCACGGTGGGCTGAGCGCTGAACAAGTTTCTCCAGAATGTTGACTGGAAACAAAACATCTAATTCTTCCAATGTTTTTTAGATGATAGTATGTTGATTTAAGTTGCACTGGCGTGTTGACTACTGAAACCTAAAGGGTCTGTCTCAGAATCAGACCAGGTGTCGACTTAGATTTTGGTTAATCCCTATAGAGTGAGGTATGCATTCACCTTGAAAACTAATCTTTATTTCCCAATGCAGTGGCCTGGTTTTGTATTTGCTTCCAGAAGAAATTCTGGCATCCAACTATTATTTCATCAATGCATTGGCGAGAGAGGAGTCAAATGAACATGGTGTTTTAGATAAGGCTAGGTAATCTATGTATCATCCAGCATAGCTGTGATAGAGCAATTCAGTTCTTTTCTGCCATTATTTGACTTAGTGAACATATGAAATTTTGTTAAAATGAGTTGGAGTGAGGCAACGTGGGACTCCGCATCATCATGGTCCCACTTAGGCTGCATGGTATACTCAGACTCACATAATACTTCCTACCTTCTAAAAGTGGCCCTGAACCGTTTTTAGGTACATCCAGAAGTCGGCCCGTTTTCCAGTCTCTGGTAGTATGTTATGATTGGTGATTCAAGCGCGGCACTGAGATCTAGCAATGCAGCACTATATTTTGCCAGGGTCAGGAATTTAGGTGAATATCACTTCATTCCGGCACTTTCTGCGGTATCTTTTCATGATACAGACATATGTTTGATCTTGCGCTAAACTAGTTCCTGTCTGTTTGCACCTTTTACGGCCTTATTAGATAATACATCATCCCGTTGTAACTTTTATTAATGCA
>NC_056574.1:10109266-10111943 GCF_018340385.1 Cyprinus carpio | reverse complement strand
TACACACACACACACACACACACACACTCAAGATCTGATGGTGTTTTATTTGTTCAGGATGATCGTCTGATAGCAGATCCATCAGATCCTCAGAAACTGATTGATTCTGTTATTTCCGTCTCTTCTGATCGTCTCGTCACGTCTCAGTGTGTGAATCTGAATCATGAGATCATCTGTCATTCTACAAGAGTAAATGATTTCTCTCTCAACATCTCTTTTATCTGTTTTCATATTTAATTCTTCATGAACACTGTAAACACTGCTCTGATGCTCCTGTCTTTCATCACAGTTCAGACTGAAGACCATGTTCAGAGGTGAGAGAAAGACTTCTTCTGCATGATGATGAATGTTTAGATGGACAGATGATCCTCCAAAGGCACAGTTCCTCCAATGTCCCTCAGATGCTTTTCTGTTAAAAACACAACACGGACGCTGCTTTTGCTAAATGTATACCACACAGTGAAAACACAGAGGTTTGTAGGATACGAGAGAGAAGATGATGACAGCACAGATATTCATTCTGTAGCTGTGTTTTCGTGAGGAGGAATGAGACGGAGCCCATCAGTGGATCGACCAAACACAAAACTCATGTGCGTTCAGCTGATGCTCTGTGAAATCATGGCGCAGTGTCAAATAAACAGAATACACCAGTACAATCGTTAGTGAAAGTTAAAGAGTTTTTTTGCTTTTTATACGGTTTATCAGTTTAATTATGCATCAGGGGTTCCATTGGTTATTAATTCAGTTCATTGATAATGTATTGTTAATGCAATGCTTTTATAGATCAGTTGTGGTGGCTAGTGCACTTATATCAGTGCTTTTGTCATCATCATCATGATCTGTTTCATGTGTGGAAAGAGAAAGCTCAGTGGAGTCACGAGTGTTTGTGTCAGTTTAAACGCACGGGAAAAATTAAAACTACAAATTTGGATATTAGTGTTCAATTCAATTGTATAAAAAGGAGATCATTAAAGTCTAAAGTTCTGAAAAAAAAAAAAAAAAAAACTGATTTTATTTTATTTGCCCATCGCCCTAGCGCTTATTAGTCCGAGCGTGACCTCTCTGGTACGTTTATTGACTGCTAGCTGATCACGACACTGTCCCATCCAGTCACAAGCTGATCAGTGTGCATTAAATAAAGTACCACAAAAGCTGAATTCACCATGACTGTTCGAGGAAGGCTTTAAGCGAAGTGGATCCTCTTCGGCTGTGGCTCCCGCTACCGTTACTCGATCTTCAGTGTATTTTCAGCAAATATGTTTTGGCAACGTGATTATGTCATGGACTACAAATCCGCCGAGCAACAAAACCTGTAGGCGTACCTGAGGAAGACGTGTTCAATAGGGAAGTCTCTTTCACTGTTTGTATGTTTAAACAGAGAAAAACGTTAACATATAGCGCGCCCACACTCGGTCAAAGTTTGGGATCAGGAACGAGTTTTATTTTTTTTACAGGAGTTTCTCTGCTCATCAAGGCTGCAGTATTTGATAAAAAACAAGGGAAAGGTGAGATGTGTAAATATATATGAGCTGTAAAATATAGTAGTTCTATTTTAATTACATTACAATCTAATTTATTTCGTGTCGCAGCTGAATTCTCGGCATCATTACTCCGTCTTCAGACGTCACATGATCTTCATAAATCATAATATATATGAGATTGATTACAGTGTGATACATTTTTTCAGGATTCTTTGATGAATAAAAAGTTAAAAAGAAGAGCAGTTATTAAAATAGAAATCGTTTCTAACAACTACACGACAGTTCAGAAGTATGGGGGCAGTAAATTTGTATTCTTTTTTTTCTTTTTTTTGAAAGAAACTTAAAAACTGTTAGTCAGCAAGGATGTTTTAAATGTTAAGAAGTGATAGCACAACGATCTATTGTTAGAACAGATTACTATAAAAGATTATTAAATAATTTGTTGTAATTAACTGCTGTTCTTTTTCACTTTTATCAGTCAAAGAACCTGAAAAAGTATCCCGGGGGCCGGAAACCAAAAAAAAAAAATAAAAAAATAAAAAAAAAGCATTGTGCCAACATTATAATAATAAATCAGCATATTGAATGATTTCTGAGGATCCGGTGACATCTATATAGGGGTAATGGTTGATGGAAATTCAGCTTGCAGCACAGAAATAAATATAGCCCATTTTAAAGGATTTTTAAAATAGAAACCAGTATTTTTTGTGTTATTACAACGGAAATACTTGATTTCTGGAGTTGGTCAGTCTGGATTCAGAGTTCTGTTGTCCCTCGAAAACAAATGAGCTGCGTTCAGCCTGACAAAAAAACGGTTGGGCAAAACGTTTTCTTAAACGGAAAAGAGGGGCGCGTTTGAACACTCTGTTCTGATTTGACGCAAGAGGTTGCAAAATATGGCAGCTGAGAAGGCAAATATTTTTGTTATTTTTGAAAAAATTAATTATTGGTTTTATTTCTTGTTTAAAATGCTTCCCAACTGCATTCCAACTCTGTTGCTGCCGGGGAGTTGGTCATCACAGCATCTGCCAAATAAGGGGAAAAAAGCACAAATAAACTAAAGTGCCTTGCCGGTTTCGTTGCTCGGTGAAGTCGTGCAGGTAAAGACTCGTTGGTCTTCACACAAGGAGGGCTGAACGCTGCCGCTGAAGCTTTCGCGTCATCACACAGACATCAGATAAAATCCACAGTCTAAT
>NC_056574.1:10063280-10108267 GCF_018340385.1 Cyprinus carpio | reverse complement strand
AATTACAAACCTGGAGCAACTGAAGGGTGAGTAAATGATTACACAATTTTCATTTTTGGCTGAACTATCCTTTAAGTAAAATACCTTAATATACTTAAGGTATTGAGAGTAAAAGTAAAGGTATGTGCAGTATTGTCTTGAATAAAAGAATTTGTCAGGATGGTTTTACATTAATAATATTGCTGCACTTCTGTGCATGTTTCAGTTTACTTCTAAATATGTTCAAGGTTATTAGATTCAATAAACTACATAAAATCACACCTTTGTAAGATATCAGTCATCATTTGAACTGCTATGTGTGTATTTTGTAGTTTTTCGTATAGTAAACTCAAGCCAGTACCCTGCATTTAAAGTTGTAATCCGACAAAGATCGCAGCAAACCAGTGTAGTTTCCCTGGCCCTCGGTCTTGGCTAAGCCTGAGGTTCATCACCGTCTCCTCCACTATGAGTAAATCCCTAAAAAAACAAAACCCGAGCAGTTTTTTCCCTACCACTATCCTATCCTGGCAGGACTGTCCTCTAGATCAAGCTCTTCTCCGCGTTGCTTTCATCGGAAAAACACCTGGTGGCGGAATTAGGAAATCCTGGAAAGGGGGATCTCCCGCCTTGGGGGCCCCTTGTGCACCCAGGGCTGGTCTTTCCGGCCTTCAAGTGTGCACACTCAACTTTGGGACACAGCTACTGTCGAGGCAGCTAAATGTAGAGATAGCGTCAGCTGTCTGCGATGGGAGGAAAGTTAACGATTGGGACATGTATCGACTATGTGGATTATAAAAGGGCATTCTGGCGTGAAGCCTTGGGTGACAAAGCGGGAAGGACTATACTTAGCGGTGTAAAAAGGTGGAACTTTAGTCTCAGCGTCTTGGGTAACTGGAAGAATGGATTTACAAAGTGAAAGTGATTGAAGGATTGAAGGGTTGGCTGAACATCCACATCATCTATGCAGCAGTTAAGTGCCTCTTGATATTCTTCTGTGAAGCCCTTTTATCTTCAATGATGCGTTGGGTGTATCAGTCAGTGGACAGTGTTTCTAAAATTAGTCAAGATATGGACTGAGAAATCTATTCGTAATATACTCTCCTCACAGTGTTGGATATTCAGATTTATCAATGGGAGAGGGCGCCCGGCTGTGACCGTGAGCAGGAGCTTTATTCACTGAGTTTGTTGTGGGCTGCAGTGCTGGGTGTGAGGAAGTGAACCGCGTGTGATTCTTTGAAGAGATTTGTGCATGCACAGAGTAGGGGTGTATAGTCTGCTGTCTCTGTTTGAAGAAAAGCGTAGGTGATGCTCTTACCATTGGTAACATTATCTGCTGTGGTACTCAGAAGAGAAGCCCGCTGGGTGAAAGTCTCTTACCACAGGTTGTTCCATTACCTGCCATTGTCTGCTCTTCAGAGAAGCCGCCATGCGAAGATCCTTTACCACTGTCTGTACTTCACCTGTCTAGTGTTGTCTGTTCGAAGGGAACTGTTTGTTCGCGCCCCTTACTATTGCCGACAGGGTCCCGATAGTATATTCACTGTCTTGGAGAGGAATGCTGTGGAAATGTCCCTATTCAGCATTGTTTATGCAGTATTGACCATTTGCTGTCCTGAAGAGGGAATCACTCTAACCACCATCGAATGCTATGGAAAGAATTGATGAGTGGAGTACGTCAGCCCTATCTGTTTACTGTAGTCTGCTCCGAGGAAGAACTTTACTGAGGGACCCCACCCACCCCCCACCATCGCCTAACAGCGCTACTTTTCCAGATTCTGCTGACGCGGAAACGATTATTGAGTCGGCTTACAGTTCTGTATTACTGGGTTCTGCCTGACTGTACCGTCAAACACAGCTCCGAGGCCCCGCTGCGGGACAGGACCAGAGGAAAACAAGAGTGGAAAACTGTGCACTAACGTGTTTTAGTAAATTAGGATTTTCAATTCAAATAAAGGAACTGCACGTATACTTACCTTGTTAGTCCGTCTCATGTGGGCTCTGGGGAAACCTCCGTGAGGTGGTACATTTACAATAGGGAGACTCGTTCCGGCCCGTGACGAGCGATGATCTGACGTTTCCACAAGGTACATGAAATGTCAGTTTGAAATGCCCCTGAGCAAACGTATGTATCAAAGTAGGCTATTGTCTGTGTGAAGAAGACTCGACTGTCACGGGATATCAGCACACTCAGCGGCTTCGTTTAAGGGTCAACGGAGCGAGAAAACACTGTTTTCGCGACGTGCAGTTTTTCGTTTCGTTTTGAGTTGCATGTGAGATTGGACAGGAAACGCGCATTGTAGCCTATTTCTGAGGTGAAAGTCAGTTGTCGTCCGCCTGCAGCTATCTGTACAGTGTGTCGTTACGGAGACATAAACACAACATACTGTACATTCATGAAGACAGGATAATCCTCTGGCTGGACTGTCAAATAAACCTCATCAAGAGATTGACAGCATATAATTGCAATTCTATCGATGCACCACAGTTGATAACGACTCCCCAAGTAGATACCGTTACAGTCACTAGCTATCAAGCATTCATTACAACATTGGGCCTTCGAATCCGGAGGTGTTGGGGTGACCGCTGTGGTTGAGGATGTTCCCAGAATGCCGAGCGAGTAGGGCAACGCACTATCACTAATACCCGCTCCGAGAAGTCAGATAATGTCCGCACCAACGGGTTTGCTGACTATGAAAGATCCATGCTGTTGTGTCTTTTTGAGAGACACGTCCCAGGGCTGCAGCACTCTTCTACTCACATGCACACCATCAGATGCAGGAGACCTAACTATGGTGGTGACAGGTTCCGAGGGCGGTCGCTGTTAACGGCGAACTCCCACCCGCTCTATGAATACAGTGGAACCAGACTGAGTGACTCGCCCTAAGTATCCAGGAGAGTCCAGTGTTCTCAGGCCCCCATTATCAGAGACACCCCAGACCCACTGGTCTCACAGAGTAAAATTCAGGCCGGATTCACTGAAACTATAGATAAAAGAGCTGCCAAGCTAATTAGGGAGGAAACGGATGGTTCAACTTATCGTAATGGAGGATTGCAAAACAACCCTGGTAGTTCGAAGCAGAGGGCCAGCTTCCATCGCAACCCACGGCTTTTCCAGCAGCGGAGTACAGCCGCAGAACGCTCAGTCAGGAAAGTAGTGACATCGCCGCACTGGGACATAAGCAACCAGGCCCACACCACAAGGCTGACGGCCGCACCACCTAGCAACTGTGCAGGTAAACCCAGTGAAGTAGGAACGGGGTTGGACGAGTATGAGACTGGGCCCTCCCCCGGTCACGCCTGCCAAAGGTGGCAGATGGATGGAGGCAGACGAATCCACAGGCTAATCCACTACCACACTGCCCACCTAGAGTTTAAATATCATATGCAGGTATGACAATGCCTTAATAAGCTGGGGATTCACTCAATACCCCTTCATCCCTGGAATGCACTTGTCATTTGGGCACCGATAATCGGGTTATCAATAATGTCGGGCTGTGGGGAGGTCACCAACGACCAACGGATCCGCAAGTCCGCCACAGATATTAGCCCCCCCCCCCACTAATAATTCCTTCCTGAAGGCCATGCGCCCGCCTAATGAACCGAGTGAACCAGGACTTTCACTCTCGCCCTAGCATCAGAGGTGACATCTACGGGTCCTCAACCCACCAGCCATCCCATTGAATATATGGGACCTGCCCGGGGGTTCTTGGAAGCCTGGAGAGACCTCCCGGGAGGATCCTCCTCCCCCATGATGCTCACCATAGGTTGTAAATATCATATTATGGTCAGTCCATCTCAAATTTGGAAGAAGCGCTGCGGCTCCTTATAGCAGATTCATACATCCACTCTACACAAAAACACAACTCACTACGCCGACAACTATGGCCGCATAGCAGAGCATTCATGGGGACAACCTCTGCAGCTAGCATTAACGGCGCATTACGAGATACCTGGATTAGAGTCGCCCTTTGATTCTTTATCCCGGACAGCACTGCCTTTTAAATGGATTTGCTCTCCAGAGTGAGAGCTTTTGGTTGGCTTGCTCTTCGCGCCCAGCTTGTAGAGAGAAGGTCGCCAGTGATCTTGAGGTAGTGGTCCTCCGTGGCACTGAGCTTATGTCCCATCTTCCACCATCGACCTATAACGTGTCACTCATGGAGCACCAGTTTACCTTGAGAAACACTACAACCTACACCCCTTCTCAGCATCCAGAGTATCCAACCTCGGACATACTTCACAGAGACCTCTGTTAGACTTTCGCTTTTCGCCCGCTGGCTGTAGTTTGGGCTAACCGTGATCGAGAGTATGGATGCAGGAGTCTCGGCCCAGAGATGACCCAGACAGTAAGTGGGAATAGACGGAGACTCAAGGATTTGGCAGGCTAACCCCAGTCCCCCATGGGGCTGGACAATCATTCAAGTTGCCCGACTGGCCCCGTATTATTCTCATCTACCAGTGCCAATCCACAACACAAAGGAACCGTTCCCGCCCTAGACCTGTCCCCGTACTGTACCAACGACCCGCATTATCTGAACCATTTGCACGAACTTCAGCCAGTTTTACCCCTAAGCAGCGGAGAGATTGGGTTAAGAAAAACAGGCGGTGCTGGCGTGCTGGGCGCTCTGTCCCACCAAAAAAGGCCGGCACAGATGCAAACTAAAAGGCCAGGGTGCAAGAATTGTGAATGGTCAGACGAACAATCCTGGGAAGCACTCCTACCCACCTTAACTTCAGACAGACCCAGCCATGATGATTGACACCCAGCCAACAGAGAATACATCATGCTGTAGTGAGTACTAAGCCAATGAAGTTCTCTGATCTGTGTTAGGTCATCCCGCAGCAGTCAGGTGCTCCTTACGGTGACCAAAGGTTTTGCTACATAATTGAGAGCAGTGCCATGGATAACCTATCAACCTCGCGGAGCATCCTACGCTGATACTGGATGATGTGTCCAGAGCTGCATCGGATGCTACTCTGTCCTCAGCCGCCGCTAAGCGAGCTTAACCTTAAAGGGGAGTCAGAGAACCAAACGTGCTTTAAGCGCCAGCGCGGCCCAGATACTTAGTGTTCTGCCATGGAATGTTTTTGGTCCGTACTTCCTATTTCTACCCGCCCAGGCGTTCCCCCAAGTGGACGGGGCAGAATCCGGAGAGCCTTTGTACTGCCGATCAGCTGGGCCTGGCAGAGCATTCACAACACCGGTGGAGACTCTTTCAGCAAAATTAGCGCTAACACCCGAGAGGACTTCCCCTTCCAAAACACCGGAATGTGTTCACCGCCATGGCTCCTTATTGGCGTCCACCTATGCGCCCACTGACACCACACCAATCACCCCAGTGAGCCTTTTCGTATGGGATCTCGCCTGGAGGACCGCATCTGCTGTAAGAGCCAAGTTGGGCTGGACTATTACCGCGCCGCACCAAGAGTCTCCGACAGCAGTCTTCACCACAGCAGTGGCTAGGCATATATCCACACAGTCCCCTCTGCAGAGCTTCCTTTATCACTGTAGTAACTATGGAAAATGATTACGTTGCCGTACAGGCATTGAAAAAGGAGTGATCCGCTCAAAGCAAGATCAGGAGATTTCAGCTCTAGTGCAACCAGACAATTGAGGGTGAAGTTGACCGGAGTCCAGCGCTACGCCCCCGCCACCCCCCCTGCTTTCGTGTTAGATAACATGCCGCCGTCTCCAACCCCCCCAAAGATGCTGTACGCTGGTCGAGTCTTGCGGAGCACTGAGAGTACGTCTGAATGAAAGATGTGGAAACACCACTAGTTCCCTGCCCTATCAGCACGAGATCCTTACATATGGAACAGGCAGGGTAACGTTAAGAAGGTATTAGATTAAGAGCTTGGCCATGCAATAGAGTCACGGGTTTTTACCTCACCTACCCAATGGTGACGTCATAAGAAGGGAAAAAACGAGAGTTCTCGTTTCAAACGCTCCTTCGTATCCAAGGGTTAACACAACCTAAATCGAGCTTCTACTTGTCCAGGCTGGTCCCCACATTGGCCCCGCCAGCCTGCCTAGGTGTCCGGTTTGGAGATTCAGGGAGCATTTGTTGCTATAACAGCGACGATAAAAATGCATGGTAGCCATCAGAAAAATCAGTGTGCCTGCCGAGAACAGATCCCTGCTGCGTTTTGTCGTGAGCGGACATGAACAAAACACGAGGCGCCACCCGATCGTCTATGGAGTGGCAGTTCCTGACCCTTCTTAACAACCTGCAGCCCGTCTTCTGTGCAACCGTTTGCCCTGCCAAAGCCATGTGACAGACCCCAGCCCTGCCTTAGAGGATGACGTCCGGGGTGCCCCGTCGAAGCGTAGGTACTTTTACTGTGATAACCCACTTACAGAGCTGTTCCTCTACGCTCCAGCTGGTCAATACCAATTGAAAACTGGGGTTTTTGAGCTTGCGTCAGTGGGAGTACAACTTTGGTCCCGAAGTTATCCAGTCCACCTTCCTAAATGTCAAGATCCCCAGAACAGCGGAGTTTTGGCTCACAGTGGAGTCAAGAGGATATCCCCGGAGCTATGCACTTGGCACTCATGATGCTTTGCGCCTCGTCCACTCTGGCCTGACACAGTGTCAACGTCACTGACCCGTCCCACACCTCCGACTAGGTAACATCTATAGCTCACCGGCCCGTGTTTTTTGATACGTTGTCCGTTCTCGTATCCCGTCCCCTTCGCCTGCTGGGCCAAAATCAAACTTGTGCATCCCGTTTGAACACCGAAGAGAGAGTTGGGGATGACCCCATCGCTTGCCCAAGAGATGCCCTCAATGCCTGGAGCTTAAGTTTTGGGATTACTAGCTTCAACCACCTTCTCGTGAGTTGTCTTGCCACGGGGTTTACTCCAGTCCCCCTACTAGACCACCCCATTTTCTGTCAGAACCTGCCATATATTCTGTTGGACGCCTCAGAGAAATCCTAGGCTGCGTATCATTTTGCGGAAACCTTCGTACGGAGTGGTCAGGTGGTCAAGGTGGAGGTGGCTTTTCTGGACTGCTACGGCCAAGAGGTGCCCCCAAGGAGCTGCATACAGGTAGTGACCACGAATCTATGGCAGCTATGGTGCAGCGCGAGAGACTGGGCGCTCAAGGACGTAGCAGTGCTGTCTAAGCCGGGACTTCGACTTGAACTTCAGGTGCAAGTCTCTGTGGTTCAGCTCCCCACCGATCTCATGTGGGTCTCACGGGGCGTCAGAACGAGACTCTTTCTAGGTATCTGGTGTTTTTGTGTGGCACCACGTAGGTTTCGTGAGATCCAGGCGCGAACTGATGACCAAGCGTAGTAGGAGGTAAAAATGTTGGATTTCTGAAAATAATCCCGCAGCTGACATTACGCGATGGGGTAAACAAGAGACCCATGAGGGAGCGGAGCAGGGGAGAAGTTGGGGTGGCGAAGAGAGGGGCGGGGAACCCTGGCCCAGAACCTTTTTTGGCGCACTGTCCACCTCAGCATGGCCCTAACATCGGTCAACAGGCTGACAGCACCCTCAACACCCAGTGGTGGTCAGGTCTGGATTCTCACAGACAGCTATTCCTGGGCGATGATGAGCCACATTGTTACTGTGCCATCATCTCACCGTTCCTTCTGCTTTCCCCCTTACTGTCGCCTTAGCCTTTGACTCAGCCAAGTGCACTTCAATCGGGTTTTGTTCAGGGCACGGAAAAGACGTCAACTTGGCGTTGAGCTGCTCGCGCTCCAGCCGAGAGTTGGCTGGCAGTAAGTTCAGGCTTCCCGCCATCTGTCACAAGGGGATATCAGGTAACTGCTTTAAGATCGGGACCCTCCTGAAACAATTGTATCAGGTAGAGACTGACTTCGAGTGAGGACATTTCATATCTTCAACACCTTTCCAGAAAAGCGTAAACGCTCCCCCTTCCACCATGCCCCTTTGATACATTAAGCTTCCTGGACTTTTGAATGACGTCAATGACCTTATTAGGGTTTTGGGAGGTAGTTCAGATTGGCGTGGCCGCAGGTAATTGCTTGGCACCGAGCCGTCATTCTCCATAGTTCTAGGACCCAGCTCACCATTTTGATCTAAATTCAATGCTTTAAGATCCGGAACGCGAGGGACTCCATGCATTCAGGCCGCAGAAGCGGAGTGATTTTCAGGCAAAACTTCGGCCGAAACGATACTGGATGCCCATGCTGTCGAAGAGAAGCGTTTGTGGAAACGGCACCATACGCCTGCCCTGATTGTCGGAGAAGGAGAGGCGAAGCCTGCCAGTGTGACCACAAATGGCAGACTTACCTCTCGCCCGCCTTGCGGTTATGAGCTTTGCCTGTATGTCTCTCTACAGGAATGGATTGTTTTCGTTGACCTTCATGCAAAAATCGGGGACGCGAATAACGTTGAGGTATACTATTTAAGTTCCATCACTTATTAACAACCTCGCTGTCCACATAGACGTCCTGACCAGTCTCCCTAGTATGCCTTATTCCGTGATGGCCCTCCCGCAGATTTAATCTCACGTCATGGGGTAACACCACGGAGCTCTCTGTCCCTATCATTCAGAATTCGAGATGTGAGATGGAATGTCCCGTCTTTCAAGGCTCTTGCACCCCCCCTTTAACAGGCAGAACTGGGCCCAACTTTCCATAATTTAATTAATTCTAAATTAAATTCCCTCCACGTAGTGCCACCTCACTTTGGGGTGCATGTAAGGGAGAGGGAAATTAAATCTATCAAAAGCTGCCCCTGTATGCTACAATCCAGATGCAGACTGTGACAGAAGAAGTCCTGCGCACGAGAGGTCCCTGATCGAGATCTGAGAGGCATCCTAAACTTCTAAACTAAGCCCTTGGGGTATGTATCCAGTGACGTTCGCAGACCCTGACCCAGTAACCCCCAATCTGCTCTTGATGGGGCTTGGTCCCGACCCATCGCTGCCCCGCCTGTTTGTATCCGGAGTCCGAGCTGTTGAAAGCCCGAATCACCGCTGGAGGCATACGCAGGGATCCTACGTGCCGACCAATTTAGCCCAGATCGGACATTTTGATCATTTATCAGCACTATCTGCCGGCCCTGCACGACGACGCGCACCAAGGCTGGCAGAAAGAAGTGGCCCCATTACAAGTCTGGTACTCTGTCGCCATGACATTGATCATGTTCCACAAAAAAGGGCTCCCCACAGCCTCGCCCAGGGCGCTCGGCCTATTGGTCCCAGCAATCACAAAGGTTATCCCATTGGGATGCAGATGGAAGGTTAAGGACAGCGGAGATCCAGGTGAATGACAGGAACTACAACCAGGGCAAGTTGGCCCCGTCTTGTTCAACTTCCTGCCATACCTGAGACAAGCAACCTGAGACAACCAGTATCTAATATTGCATTCTTATCGGGGGGTGCACCACAGTGGTCACTAGCCCCAACTAGCTACAGTTACAGTCCTAGCCATCAAGTCATCATTAAATCTGTATAATGTCTTACACGACTGAGTTTCCCCCAAACAGCAGGCATTCCTCCGCCTCCTACAGCAATGACGCGAGCATTTATTGTGTTTCGTCTGCTCGCTCTCAGCCGCAAGTAATTTGTCATATTGAAAATTATTTAGATTCAGTTTTCTCCTAGTTTTTCCCTACCTGATATTTAGTGCCAGTTTAACAGGAAAGTTGCCGATTTTTCTCTCGGATGCGTGTGGATGGGAAACAGCGCTGGTTCCAAAATGGTTTTAATGTGAATTCCAATTTTGCGAACATAAGTTAAGATTCGCAACTTGAAATTGAAACCCTAAAATTCCCTCAGGTCCTGTCTTTTTTTGTTCGTTGTGTTTTTAGATGTGAGATCCCCTACAATACGAGTAGTGGTTTTTAAAGCCGTTTTTAATGCTATTCCTTGATAAAGTTCCCTATTGTTTTTGTCTTGTTTTAATGATTGTTTGCTGATGTGATTTAAATGAAGAATTCTGTCAGGCTATTGCCATTTTTTCTTTTCGAAAAGCGGTTTTTCTTTCATTGTTCTGCCGGCATTTTCCCCAGCTGATTTGGCTGACATTGTTTTTTTTTTGTTTTTTGTTTTTTATATAAAACACCGTGCCTAAAATTAAATGGATGATGATAAAGCGAGGCAAGAAAGAGTACGTGCAAAATTGTGACCTATTTTTTAGCGGAATTCCTTGAGGGATTTGTCAGTGTGATAAGTATTTCAAATTCAGGCTATTTATACACACGCACGTACGGTTGTTGTGTTTTTTTTTTTTTTTCTAAAAACCATCTTTTTGGGGGTTTTTTTCTTCTTTTTAGAACTAGTCCAGTATAGTCGGCTATACAAACACTTTGGTTTTTTAAACTTACAGTCAATTAGGCGTCCGTCGCGCACATCTCTACAATAAACACATACAGTAGTTTGTCTGAGCACCTCCAGTGTGTTTGACTCTAACTAACCAGTCCCAGGCCGCATGATCTCATATCTGAGATCCATCTGAGACCAAGTAGAACTACATCTCATCTGTCTGAGTTACTTCTGCTTCTTTCATCACACTGGAAATGGAGAATCAGGTGAAACGCATTGCATTTTGGGATACAGTTTACTGCTCTGTAGTGGATGTAGCAGGTCTTCCAGATGTTCAGTGCATACAAAAAAAATACACATCATTTCACATACTGCAGCAATAGTAAGACCTAGTCAAGTTTAGTTTTATATAATAACAGTGTATGTGTCCTAATGTTTTTAGCCTTCATGACAGAGTCATAATGAAGGATCGTGAGTCGGTCCATCTGAAGCCTGTAGATAGTGTTCAGATATCCTCAGTGTTTCTGATGTTGTGACAGACATCATGATCCTGAAACTGTGATCTCTGTGATCTTCAGACTCCAGCATCAATCCCACAGACGTGTTTTATTAAAGTTAATATTATACACTGATTTCTCATCCGTTGATCTGAAGTGTGGGACAGTCTCAGTTTTCATTTCTACTGCTGAAGTAGTGGGACAGCTAGAGTTAGTTAAAAGCGCAAATCACTATTACATCAATATAAAAGAACAAGTGCAATGGCAGTTAACTCGGTGCGATCCGCAGTATACGGACCATTACACAACCGCGCAACACACATTAATAACGGCCTCAATAACAGATGAAAGACGAGACTGAACTCTTAACTATCTCAGAGAAAGCTCCTCACGAGTGTTTTTTCTGGGTCTGGTTGATTATGATTGTGACACCACTGAATCCGGCTGAGTTTCCTCCGTCCCGGTGCTCCTGATGTTCTCCTGGTTTTTGTGTGTTCAGAAGAGGATTTATCTCATGTGATTCTGCTGGCTTCTGGTTCTGGTTCTGGGTTCTGGTTGCGGTTGCGGCTCCAGTGGCTAAACTGCTGCTGCATTCTGGATTCAGGATCAGACAGATGCTTTAACATGTGTTCTCTCAGCATCAGTGATATAATAAATGAAGGAAACAGAAGCACTGATCTACAATCCATCTCTGTGCTTCTGGAGAACAGTAATCCTGACACTAACCTGAGATTCCTGATTCTGTGATCCAGCGGCTGCAGCTCCTCGACGAGACTTCATTGCCTTCTGTGTGTTCACGACAAGACAGTTCATTCACACACATCTTCACTAAAACGTGCTTCTCCTTTTCAGACAGTTGTTTAAAGGTGCAGTTCATGATCTGTCCACATTTTAAAAGCTTTATATTTAAACTAAAGAAATAGCACATTTGACAAATCCAATCCAATATGTTTCCCTCTCCGCTCATGCTGGCCGTATTGAAGGCATTTTTTTGTGTTTTTTCATGTTTCATTTATTGAATCTATGCACACCAATAATATTTTTTTGCATTTATAAATCAGCACAGAATTGTTTGTATCATTTGCTTATTGGCCACATTGCATTTATTCACATTACCAGCTGAATACAGCTCACTTTATCTCAGAAACCTTCAAGACCAGCTGCTCAAAGTGCTTTTTATTTATATAAATTGTACTTAATTTTACTCAGTTAAATGTCCAAGTATGTAGCCATTTCCGTGCAAATGTAATGGAGTAAAATAACAGGTATTTTATATCAATAAAACTGAAGTGAAGTGAAATTTCCCCCAAAACAGTACTTCAGTAATGTAGCAGAATTAATTTACACATCTGTCCCTTTATTATTATAGAGTTTGTGGAATCAGTTCATCACAGGTGACAAATAGAAATGTGAATAGAGCAGGTCTATTTCCACTGTGACGTCTGTAACCAGAAACTGATGTGTGGGGGGGGTCTGTATGAAGTATTTAAAGACTCAGAGAAACATTAAATCACCAACAGCACCTTCTCACTGCAGGAGAATGAATCACATTTTCTGACACTCACCGTACAAGACTGCAGACACGGTGTGATCCCTGTGAGGAAAGAGATTTACAGCATCATTCAGATTCTGATCAGATTCAAACACATCACACTCAATAACACACCAGTCTCAGAACCAATCAAATAAACCCTCAGATGTCCATCTGGATACATGAGGTGTTCAAGTGATGAAGATGAAGAGCTTCTCAGTTGATTAGAAAATGACTGAACAACACTCACTGAGTCACAATCAGTAGAAAAACAGTAGAATAATCTCTAGAAGTGACGCATCCTAAAGATCATATTTTTAAATGAAAATGAAAATCCCAAACACCTGAAGTGAATGTAATTAATGTTCAGTTATACTCACAGGGTTCAAATACCAGTAAAATCATCAGAATTAAAATGAAGAGTAATTCAGAGGAGAAGACAATGATCCTCATGTCTCCCGTCGCTCCTTCACCATTAACTGAAGATGAAAATAAACAAGAGGGTTTTATTTATGACACTATATTCAACACAAACAGCATGAAGCACTGATTATACGGATTTTTAAGCTGGGGACAAAAAAACTATAAAATTAAAGTGTGTATAGAAATATTTTTTTTTGTGTCTTGAATATAAAATTAGTTTTTGAACAATAACCTATTTTATGTTCATAGCTATATTAGTTATGAAGAAAATTCGTCATGAAGAATAGCTTATTTGTTATTAAAATGATTTAAAAATTCTTTTATAACAACTTTAAGAAAAAAAGTTAAAAGTCAAGAATAATTCTTGATAATATCTTTAAAAAGAGAGAAATCCGCTGACATCATTTAGGCTATTTTAATTTATTCACTGCAGATCTAAAAACATTTAACTTGCAATGTTAGCTTATGAAAATAAAATAAAGATAAGAAATAAATCACAATAAGATTTGTAATCAAGAAAACTATTTGATAAAATGACAAAATGAACCTTAAATGTTGTTTGACAGTGAACGCATCTTCATAGTCTCAGTCTCAAATATATTAAACATGTTTAAAAAAATCTTTATGAAAACAACTGGTTTTTTGAATTCTAAGATTATAATCTTTAGACACCCACACACGATGTGATTGTTTCTGCTGACTGCAGACAGTGACTGAGCCCAGACCCAGCCTTCGACTGGACACCGCCATCCTTAGTTTATAATAAACAGCAATATGCAGATATATGACAGTAATTTTGTAGTGTGTGATGATCACCTCTGTTTTCAGTATCAGTTCAGTCATCAGAGCAACAGAGTTCAGTAACACAACACCAACTGATTGAAACACATACACAGCTACAACACGAGCAAGAGCTGAAAGATCAAATCATATGTGTTTCATATCAGCATCATTTACATACAATTAAATTAACTTTACAACCACTACAACACAACCAATTAAATATCATCAGGACAGAACTGCTTCATGAAACTAATGAGAACTAATAAATCATACAAACAATATTCTGTATGTATTCTATATAGAAGTTGAATGGTTGAATAAAACATGACAACAACACAATATTCAGAAACACCTTCATATTTCACAGACACGTTTGTGTTTGATTGAGAAAACATTAGTGAAATATCAGCTCGATTTCATGAAAATCATTATCACAACAACAGAATAAAAGCTTTGCTGGGATAGAAAATGCTGAATAACTCAACTACACTGTAAAAACATCTGTGAAATATTACAGTAAAAATAAAATAAAGTCAGCAGCTGTGATTGCCAGAACTTCATCTTAAAATATATTCAGGATTTATGGATTTATCTTAAATTACCAGTAAAAACCTGTTTTATTAACTGTTATAATGTTAATATTCCAGCCTCCTGAAGCACTAAAATCTGTTTTGTATCATTTATAATATGCTGACAAGAGAAAGTTACTGATGAATCAAAGCTCATGACAAGCTGATGAGGAAAATACTCGTATATAGAAGCTCCACAACATCATTCACACAAATAATAAACAGCATCATCATAACACACACGACACTGAAATAATGCAGTTTAACATTAACATAAGATGTAACAAAGTTCCTAATTACTCATAACTTTGAAAAAGCAAAAAAAGAAACTGTATATATTAAGGGAAATTACTGTTAACATGTTTTTACTGTAGCATTATTACAGTCGTTTCCTGTTAACTTGATCTCTGTTCAGAAGAGTGTAGAGACTTGATCTCTGTTAAGAGTGAAGAGAATAAACGAGAGCTGATGGTGAAATCATGACAGTGAGAAGATGATCAGAGAAGATGATTTATACTGTACCGTAATCATCAAATGAGCCTGTGAAGTTGACCAGTGCCCAGAGAGACTGGAGAAACACAATCACACAGGTCCATCCGACACGATCTGAACGCCAACAAACACATCAGCTTCATCACTGACAAACAAACACTGCACTGTAGCACACATGGTAAGATGATTCAGTTCCTGATATATATATCATATTATCATACCCTTTTCATTTTCCAGAGCTGTGATGTAGAAATAGACCAAAACAGCATTGATCAGCATCATGAGAGTTAAATACACTGATCTCCTGACCGCAGGTGAACCTGAAAAACAGCTCTAATATTACTACATATTAACAATATTACAATATTATACAATATCTGTAATCTAGTGTTTCTGCAGTAATATTATAATATTATATCATCAGAGCTGGGTAATAACTGATTACTTTTAATCTGAGTTATTTAATCAGATTCCAAAATCAAGTACTTACTTTAAAAATGTAAAATACTCAGAATCAGACTACAGTTACTTTTTATGGATTACGTTTACATATTATTCATACAAATGATGTCCCTTTTATTTATTGATTCTCACTAATTCCTCTTTTCCATCTTTTAAATGTTCCTTCCTGAAATATCCACCGCTTCTATAGACTCAGAAAGTCTTCAGTTTCAGAGTCCAGTCATTAGTCAGCTGACCACTGCATTTACAGAAATCATCTCAGCTACTGATGAACACATTCATATTTATCTGAATTATCACTCAGTAGCTTATTTAACCGTCTGTTTTTAATGTCTTTGGAAGGCATTTGTCTTTCAAACATTAAAATACACAAATTCTTGGTTAAACCTTGACGTAATGTGATGTTTAAATCCACTTTATGTTGTTAATTTCAACAAATGGAATATATTTCTTTCTTTTTGTTTTTTGTATCAATATGGTAAAAGATCATCCTGTTTAAAACAATGTGATAAGTGAGTAAGATCAAAAGATATCTAAAACTATCAGAAAGTAATATGATTATATTACCTAAAATGGATTACGTACAAACTACAACTTTTGTCATGTAATTTGGAATCAGTAACAAATTACAATTTGTGAGTAATCTACCCAGCTCTGTGTATAATATTATTAAGAACTGCATATCTGTGTTTGACACTGACTGAATAATATATAAAACATCTCACAAATGCTCAAAACAACTGAACACAGATTATTAAGTCTGAAATCACTGGAAGTATTTTCTACTCTCATTTAACCCTCCACCTCAACATCTGTGAAGATGAGAAATACATAATGACTAACAGAGAGCATTAATTAATTAGATATAGAATAGATCAGATTATGATGTCATGAGTTATTTTTATTAATATCAGGGATCAGATCAGAATTCATCAAACACTTACAGCCCATCCGTTCCCCACATGTAAGATCCCAATCATATCTCGTCACTGTGGTAAACACTGGTAAAACTGCAACAATGAAGAATCCTGCAAACAGAAGAGTTGATTACATTAATACAGATACTGAGATTATATTAAGATTATATTAATGCAAGATACTGAGATTATATTAAGATTATAATAAATACAGATACTGAGATTATATTAAGATTATATTAATGCAGATACCGCGATTATATTACGATTATATTAATACAGATACTGAGATTATATTACGATTATATTAATACGGATACTGAGATTATATTAAGATTATAATATACAGATACTGAGATTATATTAAGATTATATTAATGCAGATACTGAGATCATATTAAGATTATATTAATGCAGATGCTGGAGATTATATTAATACAGATACTGAGATTATATTAAGATCATATTAATACAGATAATGAGATTATATTAATACAGATACTGAGATTATATTAAGATCATATTAATACAGATACTGAGATTATATTAAGATTATATTAATACAGATACTGAGATTATATTAAGATCATATTAATACAGATACTGAGATTATATTAAGATCATATTAATGCAGATACTGAGATTATATTAATGCAGATACTGAGATTATATTAAGATTATATTAATACAGATACTGAGATTATATTACGATTATATTAATGCAGATACTAAATTATATTAAGATTATATTAAGATTATATTAATACAGACACTGAGATTATATTAAGAGATTATATTAAGATTATATTAATACAGATACTGTAGATTATATTAAGATTATATTAATACAGACACTGAGATTATATTAAGATTATATTAAGATTATATTAATACCGATACTGAGATTATATTAAAGATTATATTAATACAGATACTGAGATTATATTAAGATTATATTAATGCAGATACTGAGATTATATTAAGATCATATTAATACAGATACTGAGATTATATTAAGATTATATTAATGCCAGATGCTGAGATTATATTAAGATTATATTAAATGCAGATACTGAGATTATATTAAGATTATAATTAATGCAGATACTGAGATTATATTAATGCAGATACTGAGATTATATTAGATTATATTAATGCAGATACTGAGATTATATTAAGATTTATATAAATACAGATACTGAGATTATTTAAGATTATATTAATACAGACACTGAGATTATATTAAGATTATATTAATACAGACACTGAAATTATAGATTAAGATTAACACTAAGATTATATTAATACAGAAACTGAGATTATATTAAGATTATATTAATACAGACCTGAGATTATATTAAGATTATATTAAGATTATATTAACTACAGATACTGAGATTATATTAAGATTATAATTAATACAGATACTGAGATTATATTAAGATTATATTAATACAGACCACTGCAATTATATTAAGATTATATTAACGCCAGATACTGAGATTATATTAAGATTATATTAATACAGACACTGAGATTATATTAAGATTATATTAATACAGACACTGAAATTATATTAAGATTATACTAAGATCATATTAATACAGATACTGAGATTATATTACGATTATATTAATACAGATACTGAGATCATATTAAGATTATATTAATACAGATACTGAGATTATATTAAGATCATATTAATACAGATACTGAGATTATATTACGATTATATTAATACAGATACTGAGATTATATTAAGATTATATTAACGCAGATACTGAGATTATATTAAGATTATATTAACACAGATACTGCGATTTATATTAAGATTATTAATACAGATACTGAGATTATAATATTAAGATTATATTAATACAGATACTGATATTATATTAAGATTATATTAATACAGATACTGAGATTATATTAAGATTATATAAATGCAGATACTGAGATTATATTAAGATTATATTAATACAGATACTGAGATTATTATTAATACAGACACTGAGATTATATTAAGATTATATTAAGATTGATATTAATACAGATACTGAGATTATATTAAGATCATATTAATACAGATACTGAGATTATATTAAGATCATATTAATGCAGATACTGAGATTATATTAAGATTATATTAATACAGATACTGAGATTATATTAAGATTATATTAATGCAGATGCTGAGATTATATTAAGATTATATTAATACAGATACTGAGATTATATTAAGATCATATTAATACAGATACTGAGATTATATTAAGATCATATTAATACAGATAATGAGATTATATTAATGCAGATAACTGAGATTATATTAAGATTATATTAATGCAACTACTGAGATTATATTAAGATTATAAATAATACAGATACTGAGATTATATTAAGATTATATTAATACAGACACTGAGATTATATTAAGATCATATTAATACAGATACTGAGATTATATTAAGATTATATTAATACAGATCCTGAGATTATATTAAGATTATATTAATACAGACACTGAGATTATATTAAGATCATATTAATACAGATACTGAGATTATATTACGATTATATTAATACAGATACTGAGATTATATTAAGATTATATTAATGCAGATACTGAGATTATATTACTGCAGATACTTGAGATTAATATTAAGATTATATTAATGCAACTACTGAGATAATATTAAGATTATATTAATACAGATACTGAGATATATTAAGATTATATTAATACAGACACTGAGATTATATTAAGATTATATTAATACAGACACTGAGATTATATTAAGATTATATTAAGATTTATATTAATACAGATACTGAGATTATATTAAGATTATATTAATACAGACACTGAGATTATATTAAGATTATATTAAGATTATATTAATACAGATACTGAGATTTATATTAAGATTATATTAATACAGGCACTGAGATTATATTAAGATTATATTAATACAGACACTGAGATTATATTAAGATTATATTAAGATTATATTAATACAGATACTGAGATTATATTAAGATTATATTAATACAGACACTGAGATTATATTAAGATTATATTAAGATTATATTAATACAGATACTGAGATTATATTAAGATTATATTAATACAGATACTGAGATTATATTACGATTATATTAATACAGACACTGAGATTATATTAAGATTATATTAATACAGATACTGAGATTATATTACGATTATATTAATACGGATACTGAGATTATATTACGATCATATTAATACATATACTGGAATTATATTAAGATTATATTAATACAGATACTGAGATTATATTAAGATCATATTAATACAGATACTGAGATTATATTAAGATTATATTAATGCAGATACCGAGATTATATTAAGATTATATTAATGCAGATACGAGATTATATTAATACAGATACTGAGATTATATTAAGATTATATTAATAGAGATACTGAGATTATATTAAGATTATATTAATACAAACACTGAGATTATATTAAGATTATATTAATACAGATACTGAGATTATATTAAGATTATATATTAATGCAGATACTGAGATTCATATTAATGCAGATACTGAGATTATATTAAGATTATATTAATGCAGATACTGAGATTATATTAAGATTATATTAATACATACACTTAGATTATATTAAAGATTATATTAATACAGACACTGAGATTATATTAAGATTATATTAAGATTATATTAATACAGACACTGAGATTATATTAAGATTATATTAATACAGACACTGAGATTATATTAAGATATATTAAGATTATATTAATACAGATACTGAGATTATATTAAGATTATATAATACAGACACTGAGATTATATTAAGATTAATATAAGATTATATTAATACAGATACTGAGATTATTTAAGATTATATTAATACAGACACTGAGATTATATTAAGATTATATTAATACAGACCACTGAGATTATATTAAGATTATATTAATGCAGACACTGAGATTATATTAAGATTATATTAATACATATACTGAGATTATATTAAGATCATATTAATACAGATACTGAGATTATATTAAGATCATATTAATACAGATACTGAGATTATATTAAGATTATATTAATACAGATACTGAGATTATATTAAGATTATATTAATACAGATACTGAGATTATATTAAGATTATATTAATACAGACTCTGAGATTATATTAAGATTATATTAATACAGATACTGAGATTATATTAAGATTATATTAATACAGATACCCGAGCAGTTCCCCGCTGAACACGACTCCAGCTCGGGCTGCGCAGTTACGGTGGAAACAGAATAACAGCAGACTGATTAATAACACTTGAATTACTTCTGTTTAACGTTTAATTTTTTACTTTTAATGTTTTATAAACAAGGTTAAATTTTGGGCAATATGTATAGCCTATTAAAAAACATATAAACAATGCTGTAAAATGATTAATAAAGGAGAATAAAGGAAGTTATAAGTTATCATGCAAACCAGTGGTTGTGTGGAGTATTTTAGAAAAGTTAAGAGGATTTAAGTTAATCTGTAAACATTGATTTAATGTATGAAGTAAAAAATAAGCTAGTAATATAGTAAAAATGAATAAACCATAGCTGGGTTAAATAAACAACCCAATTTGCTGGGTAAAATTAACCCAAGATGGGTTATGTACTATATTTACCCAGCCCTTGTGTTAACAACAACCCCAATTGGTGTGCTTTTAACCCAGTGTTTTTTTAGAGTGCTTGTTTGGATCATCCAACCCGGACAATAATCCAAACACAAACTTTAAAAACACACAAAAAAATGGTTCACTGGGCACAAAACCAAGCCTGTGCTATAGCCATCCCTGTCTTCTGACCTGAACCCCATGGTAGAACATGAGTGTGGTGAACTGAAGAGGAGAAGCACCAACATGGAGCTGGGATCTGAAGGGTCTGGAGTGATTCTGGATGAAGGAATGGTCTCTGATCTCTTGTCAGGTGTTCTCTAAACCTCATCAGGCATTATAGGAGAACATTTAGAGCTGTTAAACTGGCAAATGGAGGTTTCAGAAAGTATTGAATAAAAGGGGACTCTTATTTGGGCCAATGTGTATTAGAGAAAAACATTTATGTCAATGACATTTCCCCCCATTTTAAATTCTTATTCTCCAACGAAAGGTTAGATTTATGTAAATTTTTTAAATAAAAGATCAAAATGATTAACAATGCAAATTTATTTCCACAGCCTTCTTTGATCATATTTACCCAAGGGGTGCCAATAATTCTGACCACGACTGTAATAACAGTAAGATTTGTCTCGATAAATAACAATCTTTCTTCCTCCACAGACACAGACATGACCATGTTGTCAGTAAGAGTGTGAAAGATCTCCTGCAGCTCTGTAGAAGTCATTAACGGTGGATTATATGATTACAGATCCTTCATCTCTCAGAGCATTCACTGTCAGAGAAATAACCTCACTGTCCGATCACAGCCAGAAGAACAGGAACTAACACACACTGTGTAACACCACACAGATGAGCTTCTGCAGAACACGTTCACTCACACTAAAGAAGACGTCAATGTAGCTGTGAAAGATAGAAATAACATATATGAGAAAACAGCTAAACTGTCAAAACTGAAGCCAGAAACTGAACATAATCACACATCCTTGTCGCTACTCTAAAGCACATTTTATACTTGATCCGACTTAACTTAATTTTCTGCCTTGACATTGAACTAAAGTAAATGATTTACTGAATTGGAAGTAAATCTAAGTTTTGTTGGTTTAATTTAAACTATTTGCTACACATCAAATCAATAATTTTGCGTTCTGTGAAAATCACGTGACCTCTGACGTCATCGAGGTTGGGTTTGGGACAGCCATCTTGTTTTCCTCGCATCCAGACTGAGGCTGACACAATATCGGTGAGTAATATACAAATAATCTTGAATTCACTGTTACTACAGTTGATACATGTGTATATGATGATTTTGACTAAGTTAATTGTCATTAAGTTATTGACACGTTTAGAGTGATCAAAGAAGCACGGATTAATGAAAAATGAAGAGCTTGATATTTTAAAAAGCGTCATTAGCCGCGAAACAGAACTGAAATCGTTAATCGCACAACGGCTTTCTGTGCTCATGCACCCAAAGCCCGCGCATGAGACCCGCGCGTCAGCATCGTCTTCTGTTGTCTGAATAGTCAAATAAACACAGAATATGTCAAAAATGACCGTCTTAACAAGCATTAACATAACACAGTGAATTATGACTTAAGAGAATGTAAACTTGGGGGGAGAAAATTAGATGTGAATCAATATATTGCATCCATGCATTCAGTTTTAGAGTTAAAGCAGCTTTCCTGCTAACCCTGTCATTAATCAAACAGCGAAAGAAAAATACATCTGTTTAATTCATAATGTAAAGAGACTTCTTTTTTAAACACTTGGTTAGATTATTCAGTAGTATTTCTCATGAGTGTTAAGCTCGTTTGTGTCTTTGTTCTGTTGTATTTACTGATCCTGACTCCTGCTGCTAGCTCCTAATGTACATTTTTATTACTGTTTTGCTTGTATATGCTTTTATTTTCCTTTAATCCAGATGGTGATGTGTGTCATTGTCTATTTCCAGGAAAGATGTTATTAATCACGGGACCACTGTTGTAAGTGCTGATTTTTTTCTTAAGGCCAGGTTTATATCTGCTGTACTTTATTACTTTATTGTACATTAATTATGTCTAAGAGATTTTTCCATCTGTACCATAATATTACAGACTCATACCAGCCATTACCAGCCAACTCCAAAACAACACATGCATGTTTGAGGTAAGGTTCTTCCCCTATAATTTAATGAGTGCATGAGATTTCATGAAAATTGTGCTTTTTGTTATTTAAGGTATTGATCTCAGACATTTGTTTGCGTCCTATAACTCAAAATCTCTCATAGCAGGAAACACACACTTTGGAGAAAGTGATGAGCTCTGCAAGTTCAGGAGAAAAGCAGCCCTTCTTGGCTGAAAAAAAAAAGGATTTGTTGATCCTCTAACTGTTGGTTACATGGACTGTCACCGGATGAGTAAATGACAATCATGATGATGATTTCCTTGAAAGATGAAGCTACAGATGATGTTTTTTTCTAGAGAACTGATGTTTTAAATAAAAGCACCAAATATCAGAATGGTTGTAAAATGTATTGAAATCTTTAAGAAGTTTAAATGTTGACCTTGAATTCTAATGTGTTTTTCAAATTTGTCGAAATGTGAGAAACTGTCCTTCTTTTCTTTTCTTTTCTTTTCTAAAGTTTAATGCAAGTTCATCTGGAATGTGGTGTTTTTCAGTGGCACATGGATGTCAGATTTCTTGGGTGAACGTTCTGTTCTGGAAAGTTATGCTTTTACGTTTTAAAGCAGTTTTCACTATTAACTGTTGTAAATTCTTCCTCATATTCCAAAAGTGGAAATGATGTCAATGTGATTTCAGATTTCAATGTGATGTAATAAACATTTTTAAATTGTTTTAGTCAATCCAAATAAATACATACACATAAAACAAAATAAAATCACATAAAAAATATAAAGAAATTAAATAAAATTTACAATTTTAAATTTACATTAAAAATAAAATTTGATTTAAAAATATGTATAAAAAAAATGTCAATCCAAATAAATTCATACTGATAATTTGATGTGTAATCATGTAAAATATATATTTGGTTGAAAGTGAATTTTTAGTTTCAGTTGACTATAAAAATTGATTTTGTCAAACTTAATTTTTTTCAGTTGAGAAGTAAACCGATTACATGTAACAAGTTGATGAAATTAGTTTTTTTTTCAGTGGAACGACAAAAACTGGTCTGATCAAGAAATGGTCTAGCGATTTGCAAACAGCTCAAAAGTTTGTCAAAGCAGAAACACAGAGATCCAAATAAAACAGAGATTCACCTTCTTTACTGTCAAAACACTAAAACATTACACACACACTCAGAACCAAAAAACACAATATACTCAAAAACAGCTGACAGTAATCCAGAAGTCAATCACTGCAAACAGATTCTGAAGCAACTGAAAAAAACCTGAAAAAGAAAACTGAACATGAAGAATTGGCTATTCATTACTGGAGAAATATGGGAAACCCATTTCCAAACACTATTTAATAAAGTAGAAACAGACACAAACTGTAAAAAAAAATCAAATAAACAATCAACTGGAAACACTAGAACTGGCAATAATCAGATAATCAAAATCCATTCGACTTCCCCATCAAGAAAACTAAAATCATAAACCTCCCAGAACAGATCCAGATCCCAGAGAACACAACACATATTCACATCAGGATCTGAGCATGACACACACTCATCACACTACAGTCAGCTGGGTCTGAAGATCCCCTCCACAGGTCACCTGAACCCAGCAGTGAACGAGCGGAGAGATTTTTCTGCTATAACAGCTGTGTGTCACAGAGATCTGTTAGAATCCGTCATGGACTCTGTAGTACGCAGCAGAGCAGAGCGAGTGCTGTGAGAGATCATGTGTTTGTGAGGGAAAGCAGCGCTCTATCATCTTACATTCATCTGAGTATGCTGAAAATTATATTATTAATCTGAGCGGAACAAGACTTGGTTACTTTTCCTGAGCTTGCTACCTGAACACACGAAAGAGACTTAATTCAACAAAGTGTTTTAAAAAAAAAAAAAAAAAAACCTCCTTAACTGGTCTTTTGTGGAGAAAATGGGCACCCCATAGAAAATTAATGGGTGAGACTAATTCAGAGCATTTTCTTTTTATTATTATTATTTGTCTTACGTTTGTACAACATTGGTTTAGACTTCAGTCTGTGCAGCCAGTGAGCACTACAGTCATCTAGTGGGTCATATTAATATTTCATGAAATTGCTATTTTTATACCAACATGTCACCAGATGTGCCAAAATATGCCACATTTTGAGGTTATGACTGTTTCAACTTATTGGAATTAAAACACAGTGAACACACACACCATGATCACACACCCGGAGCAGTGGGTATCATTTATGCTGCGGCGCCCGGGGAGCAGTTGGGGGTTCAGTGTCTCTGCTCAAGGACACCTCAGTCGTGGTATTACTGACCCCGAGACTCGAACCCACAACCTTAGGATTGGGAGTCAAACTGTCTAACCACTAGGCCACGACCCCAAAATCGACTTACATATGTGTGTGTGGTGTGTGTGTGTGTGTGTGTGTGTGTGTGTGTGTGTGTGTGTGTGTGTGTGTGTGTGTGTGTGGTGTGTGTGTGTGTGTGTGTGTGTGGTGTGTGTGTGTGTGTGTGTGTGTGTGGTGTGTGTGGGTGTGTTAAAACTATAACAATAAGCCATATTTTACATGAGTCAATGAAATTATTTTGCAATTTTAGAGGTAAATAGGGTCAAAAATACCAAAAAACTCATATGCAAAATGCATAAATTGAGTAGTTTTCTACTTTAGTGAAGATAGTATCAAGACTTTTTTTAAAAATAGTGTTGTCTCTGAGGCAGAGTAAAAACATGGTACTCAAGAAAACCAGATTCAAACAATAAGACTAACAATGTTGAGCTATAGACCAATTTGGAGTAGACGTCACCAAATGCTGCACGCGCACAGTGGTGGCAGAAAAAACACTGGGAACAAGTGGAGGGAAACGGGTTAAAAATCCATGGGTAATAAGAGAAAAAAATGTAATTGTTGTGCCCTTTAGATGTCAGAATCGGAATGCAAATAATTTTTATATAATACTGTCGTCAAAAACGGCGCAATTTGAAGCTAAAAGCAGACTTTTAAACAGACCAGACTATGGATGAAACCTGCCTGGATTTAAACATTCTTGGAAACATCTGGGATAATGTAAGTCCATGTCATCAATATTTATAACACTGATCTAATGTTTTTAGGATATTTTGATCAAATCTTACATTGTGCCTTTAAAATCAACTTTATTCTAGAATTAAACCGTTCCTTCATCTTTGGACTCGATTGACAGTTTAAATAAATGCTGTGCTTTTCAAAGATACTTTAATATTTAAAAGGTGTGTTATGGAAAATCCCTTCTCTTTTTCTTCTTCCACTCTCTCTACTGGATATAAACCGTAATTAATTAATCAGATCAGTATTTTAATTAGTGTTTATAGATGAAATAAATGTATGTTTCCACAGATTTTTTTGACTGAATTTTAATAATGTTGAATAATGTTTTCTTGCACTATTATAAGATAGATGTGAATAGTTCATAAATGTAAACTCACCTCCTCTAGTTGATCCAAAGGAGAAGAAGATGAGGATGAACTGAAGTGAAGGCAGAATATTAAAACTTATTCCAGCCAGAACATTGAATATAGTAATCACCCGCTGACGGTTACCAGTCAATCCTAATAACACTGTGAAAGCAACAACAATTAATAAATCAGATTCAAACATTTGATCCTGAATCTGATTTAATGTCATTATTAAAATAAGTACAAGTAATATAACTTCACTAATCCACAATCTCCCTCATGAAAACTATACAAACATATAAAATATCATATACTCTCAAAATCTTCAACACACAAGAAAAACTCTCAGTTTACTCACTGCCTCATGTTCACTCAATATTACACACTGAAGCGTACATGAAGATATTAAAGATAAAATCTTTACAGTGAAGTGAATGTGCAGAAGCTCAGTTGAGAGTATAGTGTATGTTTGTGTAAATGTAATAAATCATGTGTGATTGTTGGTCATGTGATCTGATCAGACTGTACATGAACATGATTCATCTGTCCTGTCTTTAGTGTTTGACCTCATCATTTAACTTCTGTGAACATCTAGCAGTTGTGTTTGTTTACGGCGTGCTGTTCTGTATCTTCCTCGGACTCATCCTCGTAGCTGAAGCGTGTGCTGTATCTGACTACCGTCACTGAGTGTTGTGAGTGACGCTTACATGAGACAATGAAGCACATGATGAATGTGTTTGCGTCTCTACAGCAGCTCAGTGACTGGATGATCAGAAACATGTTCACAGTAATACATGTGTGACAGCACTGAGAGTTTCGAGCAGATCATTACACTGTGTGGGAGAAACTTCTGTGGTTTCTGAAGAAATTATTCAATCACTGCTTGCACTGTATATTCAACTGAACAATAATAGTGACAATATCTCCATAATAGTACCTCTGTAATTAAACACTGTAATAAATGATTGTAAGCGATTACTTATCACAACTTAAAAGCCTAGTGTGTGCTTGTGTGTATAACATGTCTTATGGATTATATATATATAAACATTGTTATGTGAAATATGCTTATTCAGGGCAGTGTACTAATTTAAAAATAAAATAAAATATTTCAAAGCATATCTTGAAAATAATATTCAAGAGCTGGGTATAACTGAGCATGAAAATGCTAGAACTATTCCATATTTCAATGTTATGTTATTTATTTCCCCGATTTTTAATGACCTGTAAATCACAAATTGAAAAATCGCTGATATTTCAGGTAATGAGAATGATCAGGCTAGCCTTTCAATGAGAGTGTGTGTAGTGTGTGTGTGTGAGTGTGAGTGTGTGTGTATGTGAATATGCCCGTATGTGTGTGTGTGTGTATGTGTGTGAGGATGAGTGGTAACACACACACTATGTCTCTACATCAGGGATCCTCAAATCTGTCCTGAGATTCAGTGTCCTGCAGAGTTTGCTCCTGTAACTCTAATCAAACACACCTGAACATGTTAATCAGTGTCTTAGAGAATCACAGGCAGAGTTTGATCAGGATTGGATGGACCTCCAGGACAAGATCTGAGGAACCCTGACCTAAGATATATTTTTAATACTGTATGCCATCATGAATAATGTAGTATTCTGGCGCAGGTAGTAGAAGAATCTGTCTTTCTTATTTGTTTTTTAATCACTCAGTGGCCTGAGATTGAAATAAACTAGACTTCATCTGCTGATTCACTTCTCATTTCCAGTTTCCATCCCTTTAATGGACAAAGACACCCTGTTTTATACATTTAATACATTTTAAAATCTAGCATTTTATTTGGACTTTTGATTTTTCTCTTCAATTATTTGCATCTTTTTTTTTTTTTTCTCTTTATCATACCAGTAAAACACTCTGAGTATTATATTTGCTATAATACTTCTTATCTAATGGAAATGCTTCCAGTTAACTGATAAATCAGGGTCTGGATATCATGGGTTTATATATGTTGTGTCTTTTAACAAAAACAGCATTAATCTGATAAATCATGATTTACAGCACATTCATCTCACACTGACTTTTGATGGAAGGAAATACTTACAGAAAATAATATAGAAGAGGGTGAACAGAATCACAATCACAAAGAGAATTATAATTCCCCTATGACTCCCAAATCCAGCCAGAATCTCAGACTCTGTCCACGCAGATTTAAACAGAACTGGAAGAAAGAAGAGATAAAAACCAACAATTACTAAAAATAGAAGAACAACATATAATAAATACAGAGATCACAAAGAATTACAAAACCTCTTCTCACTGAACAGATGCAACATTATTTAAGACACATTCATTGAACTGTTACTGACACTGACCCTGTGACCTTTGTGCTGATTATATGACCCCTGACCCTCACATGACCCCAAAACATGCTGCGAACTGATGTAGAAGTAGCTTCAGTCTCAGTCACTATAACATCATGTCTGTTAATTAATTAATTAATTTGTTTTTTCATCATTAACCGGTGTAGATTATAAGAGTGAAGAATGTGTAGAATATGATACTGACAACAATAACAGACTCTTCGAATTATTAATGTCATGTTATTTTTAAGAGTTCCTGCAGGATACTGAGAATTATTGTTCAAGTGTTAATGTGCATTTTAATGTGTTTGATAATGAAAGTGATTTACATTTTGGATTTCTTTACTTCCGAATAAAAACAGCTGGAGAAAAACAATATTTCTGTCTCATAACTGTAATATTGAACCCATGTTTTAATGTTTGCCCAAAAAACAGAAAAGATGAAGTACTTACATCACACACATCATTTACAACACTGACACAAATGGAAACAGATGCTAATGAAAACACTGGAATTCTTTTTAATTTAAATTCATTCAGGTCTTGACAGATTGTTTAGTTCATGTGAAAACAGTATAGGTATTATAACTCATGAAGCATATTTTCTCTCATAAGCTGGTAGCCAATGAATCACCTGTGAAGTTACATAATACACTGAGCTGTCCAGAGCAACGTGAGAGGCCCTCAGAAAATAAAAGAGCACAACAAGAGACAAGACTCAAACAGAGATCCTGAAACAAAACCAGACATTAATAACTACTGTATTAATAAACAACTGTTAGAATGATTTATTATAATGCACTGATGATTAATCAGCAGTAAACACTGACCTTCAAGAAACACCCCCAGAGGACAAAAGCGCTAGAAACATCAGAACATTTGGACAGAAGACGAGAAAACATCCTGAAGCACGAAGAGACTGTGTCTGGAGAGAAAACACAATAACTCCTGTTCAGTTAAATAGTGAATTACATTTTAATGAAATGCTTAATAATTATTCAACTTTATATCATTCAGTTTTATTTAAACACACATCTCTGTTCTTTCTGACGAGTATATTTATAACTTAATGAATCAAAATCAACACTGTGTTGGAGACACAAATGTAATATTATAAATAACTAAACTACTGATTAAAGATAGAAGAGTATGTTGTTTTCTTATCTGTTGACTCACCCAGTAGCTTCAGTACCACATTTATCTTGGTTGAAGATTGTCTGGGATTCTGAAATGAGCCACTGTGAACTGTACATGTGTATTCTCCAGCATCTTCAGCTCTCAGATCGTCCAGACGGAGCGAGAAGTTTCCATCTTTAATGTGCTCAGTGAAGAAATGAGCTCTGTTCTGATAATCTTCATCTTGTTCTTCTGCTCGACTCTCACCGTTCTGATACTGATGAACCAGATCCTTTAAGTCTTTTTTTCTCCACTCCACCTTCAGATTCTCCACTCTAGAGGGTTTATCTTCATAACAGGGCAAAACCACTGAAGCTCCCGGAGGAACAGGTGTGTGATGAGAAGGTTCCACCATGAATCCTGAAAATGAAAACTTTTATGTGAAATGTAAAGAGAGAACTGAGGTCTCATCGTGATGTACATTACATTTCCTCAAGTCTCCTGAATCTGATTGACTAACTTTGCACAACTAAGTAACAGAACAGCGCAATTTAATTTTACTAGTCAGATGGACATTCAGTTGCCTGAACTTTAGCTTCAAGTTTACTAAAACTTAACATTTTAATTTTATTGTGAGATGGACAATTAAGAATCAAATCACTGAATGAGGGTTTTCTAATAAAGTGCAGATATAATGTGTAAGCAAGGGCTCCACAATGACAAGAATAGCAATGAACAGTGAGGCATCCACGATTATTTACAAGGCATTACTTTTACCAAAAAAAATTGTGAGATTTTAATAATTTGAATTAAAATTAAAACTCAGTAAGTTATTACTGCATACTATTTTTATAATGTATTACAATGCTGAGGTGCAGATAATTGCCACTATTTGCAATAAGTAATTAGAAGAATATCATGCTATTTTAACAGTGTAAATAGAATCTAAATTCTAAATATTACTAAAAAAACACACTTACCCAGTTTCAGCTCTGCATCGGCTGAACGCACACAATCCTGGTCCCTGAAAACTTTACATCTGTAAACCCCTTCATCTCCAGCTCTCAGTTTTTTCAGATGGAGGGAGAAGTTTCCATCTTTAATCTTCTTCTTTAAGAAATGTGCTCTTTTGTGATAATCCTGGTGCTGTTCTTCTGCTTGACTCTTGCCATCCTGATAAAGATGAACCAGAGTCTCGCTGCTCTTCCACTCCACCTTCAGACTGTTCTCTAACAAGCTTTTGATCAATCTGACAGAGAAATCCACTGAACCTCCGAGAGGATAGACTTGACCAGTCATAAAGAACTCTAGAAAGGAATAGAAACATGTTTTAATGTGGAAAAACGGTTAATGCAAAAGAAAACAAACTGTTAGTAAACATTTTTAAAAAACACACTTGCTAACAGCTAGTCAATCATTCAAAACTTGCTATTAATTAATTAATTATATATTAATTTATATATTTATATATTATTTTATTTATTTTATTATTATGTAGCTCAATATCAAAAAAGAAAACAAAAAGAGATAATTTTTCAGTTTTATAGTTTTCAGCATTCAAATTGCTCTTAGAGGTGCTGAATGAAAATGAAATAAAAAGGTGAAAAAGTGTTTGCACTAATATATACTCAGATTAATAACTACATATTCAGGATTACAAATATATTCCGATTTCATATAATAATTTCTTGTTTGGAAATAATTGCAAATGTACACACACACACACACACACACACACACACACAAACACACGCTCACACATTTTGAACATATATGTAATCAGCTGTGAATAATGTGACAAATCAACAACAGTGTAACATGTATTGACTCTCTTGAGTTATCCTGCCTCACACATATAATACTGGAGCATCACTGACACACTAAATAATCAAACCAGATCAAAACCTGTACTGTACTGCTGACTATCTGTTCACTTACTCAGAATCAGTTTTGTCTTGGCTGAAAACACACAATCCCTCTTGCTGTGAACTGTACATGTGTATTCTCCAGCATCTTCAGCTCTCAGATCGTCCAGACGGAGGGAGAAGTTTCCACATTTAATGTGCTCAGTAAAGAAATGAGCTCTTTTCTGATTATCCTGCTGCTCTTCATCTGTTCGACTCTCACTATCTGGATACTGATGAACCAGAGTGTCTGAGTTTCTCGTTGTTCTTCTCCACTCCACCTTCAGATCTTCAGTTAGTAAGTGTGGAGGAACATGACAGGGCAAGACCACCCAACCTCCCAGACCGAATAACTGGTTTAAAGAATTCTGCACAATCAAACCTGAGAAGGAAAAGACATTTCATTTCTAATGTGAGGTAAATGATGAGGCAAAATAACTCACTATCAGCCTCTGTCTTGACTGTTTTAATCACACTAAATACAGGTGCAAACGGGGACAGTTTTTTTGTGACCAGATTATTGGGAGATTATCAGAAACACTAATGGTTTGTTCACACTGACCGTGATTAAATCACTGGACGTCCCAGAGTCTGGTGGATCACTATACACTCTCCCATTGGTAGTCAACACATATAGTTTCTACTAATTTGCATAAATTTGGGCTCCAAGTAATGAAGCATTACCCAGACATGAAAACTTAAGATATTACTAGTTCAAAAGAGCCACTCAAGCATCCCTTACTAATTCAGAAGACACTGGTAATGGTGACTTGGGCTGTTACTGTGCAGTTATTGGAAACAGAGTGCGTCTGATTTGACGTTATTTGTTGATATCTGTGCGGCCAAATGAATTTAATTTAATATTCATTTAATTGTATGTATTTTATGTAGTTACTGCATCTTTACGTGGATAAACATTATTTGTTGAATTTGTTAAGTACATGTTATTAAGCATATATTGATGTTTATTTTATGTATATATATATATATATTATATATATATTTTTTTTTTTTTTTTTTTTTTTAAGAAAACTGAACAAAACCTACAACATTCTACAACATTCTATCAAGAAAGCACTAATAAAATAAAAACAAATACATCAACATTAAACTAGGGCCCTATGAAATCCGTTTTATTTTTTTCCAAATTCCCTTTTATCCGTTTAAATTTTTCTGGATTCAGTTTTTTTCAGTTTAAATTTTTCTTGACTCCTTTTTAATAGTTAAATAAAATTGTTATTAATCAAAAAGCATGTCTAATTAATTAAAATTATGAAACTTATACATTTTCACATCAGTTTATTAAAAGTTTAACAAAACATACATGTTTTTAAGGGCTCTATGGAATGTTTTATTTTTTCTCACCATATTTCTTATTGTTACCAAATTCTGTGTTTCAGTATGTCTAATTATTTAAATGCATAAAACAACTTAACATTCTTTTTTTCTCTTAAAGTAGCCTTATGATTTTTTCCCCCTCAGAAATTCTGTATTGTGTATTTACATTTTTCTGGTTATCAAATGAAGGCATAACATTTTAATTTCATTTATCTTTTAATTATTGAAAATTAAGCAAACTTTATTTTTATTTTTTTGGCAAACAAAGGGGATTTACTATTCAAATTAAAACATAGAAGCAATGTTGTGTGATTATTCCTTAAAAAAATAATGTTTGTTTCATTTTAGTAGTAGTAGTAGGCTGTGTACATTCTACTGAATAATGTCTTTAAATTAAACCGGACTTTTATTTTGACGTGTTGCCGTGAATACCTTTACAGTTCTGTGTATGTGATATGACGCTAGTTTTACTCAAATCAAACGGACAAATGCTCATGAAGTGATTCTCAGAGCAGTTCTGGAGATGTTCTTCATGTGTTTACGTCCTCATTTAGTGAGACAGCAGACGCTGAAAACACCAAGTGAGCTGCCAGGTGTGCACATTATTTGTAGTAGGCTAAGATGAAACCGCCACAGATTCGCGCCCCATTCATTAACAGAGACACGCAGAACATGCAGGATTCATATTTAAATCGACTTTTGCAGCTTGATAATTACAGATACTAGTCCAAAACTCGTGATTCTTTGTTGTAATTGGTGCATTATCACTTCTGTCATTCTAACTTGCCTTTCCCCGCCCATCATCTACTGAGGCGCGCGGTTCGCTGCAGCGAGAGAACTCCGCTCAAATGCCATCGGGAGCACCGGGACATTTCTGGACCGGAGGACCGGTCGAGTTGTGAGCTGATCGCCGAAACGAGGGAGACCTCCCCCACATTAGGCACTGTTTTCACATAAGCAGAGTAGAGGTCAACCGATATATCTATTTGTCATTTTTTAACATATCGGCATCGGCCGATATCCGTGTTTAGTAGCGTACTTAAATTCATAAGTCACGCTGGCGGGCAGCCCGTGGTTATTAGTGCGGTGGAAAGTGTTGCCGCCGCGATGTGAAGGACCCCAAGCCAAAACTTTTGGAAGATTCAACAACAGTCCTGGGGAGATAAAGGTAGTCAGAGAATTCTCATTTGTAAATGAGGTGAAGTAGGTGGCAGTTCTCACAAACACTGCAGCGCTACTCCTCCGTCCACAGACAGCACCGCTACTGGAGAGAGAGCTGTCCTGGAGCAGCACAGAATGGTGAATGACATTTGTCTGTGCTAGCATGGTTTAATGCAGACACAGCCAGGTTTCATCCATCTCATTTGCATTTAGGGGATGTCAATATTTGATCATTCCATGATCGATCGTCGCTTAAATTAACGATCAATGAATAAGCTTAATGCTGCAAAATGCGTCTGCAGCGGTATTATTATTATGTGCAAAAGCCACTCGGAAAAAAATCTTTATCACCCGAATTAAAGGGGTTTAGTCTGAATAAAATGCTAGTCGCAGGACTGTAAAATGAATATGTGATTATGATCATTTGATAAAATGAAGGGAGCGCGCTGTACATTTGAGATCATTTTACTCACGTTTTGTTGACTGTTTTCCGTCAAGGAGACCGCTGAATGCGCCTCTTTAAATGGTTTCGTGGTGCTCGTTGTTGTATTTTAAAGCACAATTGCAATGTTTTCAAATTACACTATAGTATTAAAAAAAAAAATTATCCCAAACGTAAATCTGTGGCGCTTTTGTATTGTAAAGCGCAGTCAGTGAACCGCTTTTTTCACATTAAACATTTTATGCGAGTATTAATGACCAGTACTTTATTTGATCCTGTTCTGCAAAATGTTCGATTTTGAATTCTTGCATTCGGGGTAGGCCTATTTGTTTTAAAAATCCGGCATTTACAGTGCATTAGATCACGACAGTGCACATGTGTGTAGGATTTGAGGGACGAGCGCGCGCGGGTTTGGCTAGATGGAGGTTATTGCTCACGTCTCGTTCTGCACATATCCAAATGTTTCCATATTCTAGACGGAAAAGATCATCCTCTTCATATGAGCAGAAACGTCCTTGTCATAACAGCAGAGTGGACCGGTATACTGCGGTCTATTTAAACTGACCAGTGTAACCTTTTATATGTTTGTGTCACGGAACGCTCGACAACGCCTCCTCCTGGTTTCACAGTTTGGTTTACTGTACTTTATTTTAATAATGAACAGACTGCGATGTAAGTTTGAAGTTAGAATGCACTTTAGATGTTCTGTGTCATTTATACCAAACACAAATGTTGCTGGTTGCTAGTGTGTTTGCAGCACTACTATTATTTATTTTTTTTTTTTATATATTTTATTTTTTATATATTTTCAGTTTAATTAATTTTTATTTATAAAATTGTATTTATTTTATTTAAATGTATATTTAAGTTTACATTTATGTTCCAACAAACTTGAAAAATTCTGCTTGATAAATGCTCTAAAACTTATGTAAATGATTGACTTTTATATCTATATATTACCTGTTTTATATATTTAATACTTGGTCAGTTTATTGATTAATAATAATAATTTTTTTTATTTGTAATACCGTGCAGTGCACAAAATTAAGATTCGAGAGATGGTTCAAGTCAGTGCTCAATAAATGATGATAAGTTTCCACTTATTATTAGTGTGACATTTTAGCATGCAAATGAAGGGGAAAACTTCAAGGCATCGGCATCGGCTATAGAAAAACCCATATCGGTCGATCTCTAAAGCAGAGTCTCCACAATGTAAAGTGATAAACAGCAAAAGTCACTTCATCCATTCAGATGTGACACAGAATTATTGTTATAGTCTTGCCGTGTGATATATGAGAACATTAAATGTTCTGTAGTGATGCTGGCTGAAAACAGCCACGATACTGTAAACTGCATGAAGAGGTAAACTGGAAAACGTCAACAGGCCTACATTCAGCACCATAGTAATTTACCATGGTTTTACTTCGTGTCTACCATCTAACTAATAGGCCTACTAATTATAAGCAAGAGCTTCTCTCTTTAGATGTTTAGTTCTAATTAATCTGAATAGAAATAAAATGTTTATTCTGTAAGAGCCCGATTAAATATAAATGTCACTGTCTTATATAAATTAGGTGTGTATTATTTAAACATATTAAAGTTCTAAAAGGGATAGTTCACCCAAAAATGAAAATAACCATTTATTAATAACATCATGTCATTCCAAAAGTTGTGATTTATTTTACTGTGGGAACACAAAAAAAGAAGATAATTTGAGAAACACAAGACATTTTTGTCCATACAGTAGAAATCAAAGGTATAAGCAAAAATGGTTTGGTAACATTCCTACAAAAATATCTTCTTTGTGTTCCAAAGAAGAAAGCAAGCCATACAGGTTTGACAATCACTGAGGGTGAGGAAAGGATGACAGAATCTATTAGAAGTAGGCCTATTTTTTGGCATTCTATCTCAAAATCATTGCTTTACTGTCAAGTGCATTTCTATCTGACAAAAATGCATTTGCTTTGAATTTCAGTAATATCTATCATTATTTGTTTCTGTCCTGATTCATTTATTCATTTATTTTCTCCACTTGAAGGCCCTATAACCCAGCAGAACATTCGTGGAGGAACTCGTGGGCTGGATATGTTCAGGGTCGAATCTTAACCCCAGTCCAGCCCTGCCTACATGCTGAAAAATCCACTTGCAGGAAGTAGAATTCCCTTCCTAAATAATACAATCAGTGTATAAAAGCATAAAATAAAACATAAAACATCAAATTAAGATAAACATAAAAAAAACCCCATTAAATTTAGATGTATCTCTAAAGCACTTTTCACAATGAATATAATTTCAAAGAAACATGTTGAAATGATAAAGAACTGTTGATCATAATTAGAGTGCAGATGGACTGGAAACACCATTTAAGTCATGCTGTAGACTACTTGAAAAATAATCTGTTCAAATTTAGAGTGCTCTGTACTGATATTACTAAATTACTATTTAAATTACTAATAAACCAACAGCAATAAAATGTGTGGGGTTTTTTGTTTTGTTTTGTTTTTTGGTGGTGGGACGGGGGTTTGGGGGACGACTGGGTAATAGTAAACCACTTTTTTCTTTAGGACTACACCACTGGTATGGTAGGCTAAGTGCAGTTGTTATGGACTGCACGAAGACCAAGGTGTGGGAATGCACGGATGTTAGAGAGTGGTTTGTATGTGTGTACTAATGTGTGTGCTTGTAATTTTGGAAAGATAAATTTGCACCAAGAAATCACAAATCCCTTCGCTTTGTATACAAGTGAAGCTTTGCTGGCATTTAATGGAAAAAGTTTGGTACTGCGACCCAAAAAAATCTTACTGAAAGCTCGTTTTTTGAGGTATCATCCTCAAAAACACAGTTTGTTTAGATTCATAGCTTTGATTTTCTAGCAGTTTTTGAGTTAAACATGTTTTTCTCCCCTTTTTTGTTTCACTTTTTAATTATTATTTTATCCAACAATAATCTGCCAAAGGTCTTCTTTAAAATGAAACTGATCAAACATAAGTCTGTGCTCTAAAGCGTTAACATTTTTATGAGTTTTTGACAGACATTTTTGTCTTCTAAGGACCTCAGAGTAACTTTTTTTAAATTACGCACAAGGGTTAAATTTGTGCAGTCAATATATCTGTGGATGGCATGCTCATTTAAAAAAAGGGAAACCCAGTGTTGAAGGATTTGATGATTTCATTATACAATACACTCTAACATTTATTGCCAGTGTGTCATTTCTATTTGTGCAATATAATCCCATTTGCAATCAATTCTTCTTATTTCTGATTTCTTATTTCTCATAGCATATAAATGCCTTATATATATATAAAGTGGGTACGGAAAGTATTCAGACCCCCTTAAATTTTTCACTCTTTGTTATATTGCAGCCATTTGCTAAAATCATTTAAGTTCATTTTTTTTTTCCTCATTAATGTTGACATTTTTGCAGATTTATTAAAAAAGAAAAACTGAAATATCACATGGTCCTAAGTATTCAGACCCTTTGCTGTGACACTCATATATTTAACTCAGGTGCGTGTCCATTTCTTCTGCTCATCCTTGAGATGGTTCTACACCTTCATTTGAGTCCAGCTGCGTTTGTTTATACTGATTGGACTTGATTAGGAAAGCCACACACCTGTCTATATAAGACCTTACAGCTCACAGTGCATGTCAGAGCAAAATGAGAATCATGAGGTCAAAGGAACTGCCTGAAGAGCTCAGAGACAGAATTGTGGCAAGGCACAGATCTGGCCAAAAAAACAAAAAAATTTCTGCTGCACTTAAGGTTCCTAAGAGCACAGCGGCCTCCATAATCCTTAAATGGAAGACGTTTGGAATGACCAGAACCTTCCTAGAGCTGGCCGTCCCGCCAAACTGAGCTATCGGGGGAGAAGAGCCTTGGTGAGAGAGGTAAAGAAGAACCCAAAGATCACTGTGGCTGAACTCCAGAGATGCAGTCGGGAGATGGGAGAAAGTTGTACAAAGTCAACCATCACTGCAGCCCTCCACCAGTCAGGGCTTTATGGCAGAGTGGCCCGACGGGAAGCCTCTCCTCAGTGCAAGACACATGAAAAAACACCTGAAGGACTCCAAGATGGTGAGAAATAAGATTCTCTGGTCTGATGAGACCAAGATAGAACTTAATTCTAAGCGGTATGTGTGGAGAAAACCAAGCACTGCTCATCACCTGTCCAATACAGTCCCAACAGTGAAGCATGGTGGTGGCAGCATCATGCTGTGGGGGGTGTTCTTCAGCTGCAGGGACAGGACGACTGGTTGCAATCGAGGGAAAGATTAATGCTGCCAAGTACAGGGATATCCTGGACCGAAAACCTTCTCCAGAGTGCTCAGGACCTCAGACTGGGCCAAGGTTCACCTTCCAACAAGACAATGACCCTAAGCACACAGCTAAAATAACGAAGGAGTGGCTTCACAACAACTCCATGACTGTTCTTGAATGGCCCAGCAAGAGCCCCTGACTTAAACCCAATTGAGCATCTCTGGAGAGACCTGAAAATGGCTGTACACCAACGCTTACCATCCAACCTGACAGAACTGGAGAGGATCTGCAAGGAGGAATGGCAGAGGATCCCCAAATCCAGGTGTGAAAAACTTGTTGCATCTTTCCCCAAAAAGACTCATGGCTGTATTAGATCAAAAGGGTGCTTCTACTAAATACTGAGCAAAGGGTCTGAATACTTAGGACCATGTGATATTTCAGTTTTTTCTTTTTTAATAAATCTGCAAAAATGTCAACAATTCTGTATTTTTTTTGTCAATATGGGGTGCTGTGTGTGCATTAATGAGGAAAAAAATGAACAAATGATTTTAGCAAATGGCTGCAATATAACAAAGATTAGAAAAAATTTAAGGGGTCTAAATACTTTCCGTGAGTGGCTAGCATATATATATATATATATATATATATATATATATATATATATATACACACATATATAAATTAGTATTAGTATTATTACAATTATTATATTATTGTTGTTTTTATACTCTATTACATTGTGACAGGTTCAAAAAAAGTCAAAGATTTATTACTGACTAATTTTTTTAATCTTAATTTAAAAAAAATATATATAATAATAATAAATTTCAAATTAACTACTAATTATTGTTATAGTATAACATTATTTTTTCCTTGTTTAGGAACCACGTACACCCAACCCTGTGCTGTTTATGAAGGGACGTGCTCTTTTAGAAATAATGATGGAAGGGGAGGAGGAGGGTCTGGCGAAGTAGGCGATGTGAACACAGCTCTACTTCATCTTCAACACTGAATATGCTTCAAAGTTGAGAGACACCCTGACATTCATTGAATACTGTTTCATGTATCATAATGCCAAAACCAATATGCCACCCACAATGGCCAGTTGTTGTTGGTTTTTCTTTTGGATTAAATGAATGTATATGTATATAAATGCATGATATTGATTGTTTGTTTGTTTGTTTGTTTGTTTTACTTAATAGGAATTATTAAACCCTAAATACACTTAAATTCTTATTGACAAAACTGGGCAACAGCACATAGTAACAGTATACAGTAATAATAAAAATAATCATAATAATAATAATATATATAATAATAACAATAATAATAATAATAATAATATTATTGTTATCTAGAAAAAAGGAACTAATGAGGGTCATTAATGCACCTTTAACTAATAATAAGGTTCCAATTAGAACATTTTCATTGAGAAAGATAAAAAGGAACTAATGAAATGAACCTTTAAGGTTCCAATCATTTTCAGTTGCAACTCCAGGAACCTCAAAACCTTAATTTTTTTGAACATTTTCTTCTAAGAGTGTACAGAATTTGGCCATGTGGGAGGCTTGGGGGAATCCATAAAGTGTAAAAAAAAATATATATATATAATATTAATAAATAAATAAATGAATTAGACAACACAATACAACTTAAGAATTTTTGTCATTTACTTAAGCTCCTATTCCTGCACGGGATTAGTATTATCTTGGGGACTCTAGTGTGATTTTTGAAATTACCCCCCCACATCTGAATTTTCTTGTGTGGTGCATTCGCGACAGGATAAGAGAAGCCTGTGATTTTACTCAAATTTACTGACTTATCTCCCGGATACCCGGATGTCAAGGGTTTGAGAGTCCTGTTCGGTCCGGTTAGCTGGATTTAAAAAAAGAAACTAATATAGTCTCGTGAGCTGTGTCATTTACATTTCACCAGGTTAAAATAATATCTCAAGCTTTATGCTTGATTTATATTTAACACATTAACCTCAAAACCTTTTCAGCTTTCTCTTTTGCAAATTTTATGGTGTAGTAGCCTATACAGCGACCAAGCTCGCATCCAAAATACTATCAAACACTACAGCTGCAGCTCGATTCTTCTCGCGAAAAGATGGATAAAAAAGGCGCATTGCGGAAACAAAAGCCTCGAAAAATGATATAATGACCTGCCAAATGCTGGCCAAATCCACAGAGATGCCGATTCAAGACGGGACTGATATTATTATCACAGGACCTCTGTGTTCCTGCTGAAATATGGTATGTAGGTCATTTGCCAGGGAATTTTTACTTTACTAAATTACAGACTTGGCCGATTCATAGAGGGATTAAGACTACAGACAACCTCCTGCAATTATTACCATTAATGACTGGAGGTCACCAGGTAATACTAATCCCGTGAAGAATAGGGGAAACTAAGAAAACAATAACCCCTGATTCCCGCAACATTCGTCTCAAGCTACATAAATCAGGTGTTAGAGGCCTGGCGCGGGGCCTCAAACCTAAGCCCTATAGCAGCCCTTGGCCAACAGCTGATCAGTATCCTCAGCCTGAGTCCAACTGGAGTGTCTCTTTTCTCTCTCGCCATTAAAATAGTTCAGTTTTGATTTTAATTGAAAAGTTATATTTCTTATTGTTTCATTATTAATTAATTTAGAAAAATGCTTGGACTTTTTTATTTTATTTTTTAAATTCTGAGTCAGTCACTGCTTGATCCAATTAGTATTCTCAAAATGTCCACGGCTTGCTTAAAATAAAAAATCTGTAGATATAGAACACAAAGCATATTACAATATTGGACTCAAACATTTAAAAGTGTACTGCAATTTGCATATATCTAGCCTTGTTGTGCGAGTATATGGAAGTTAATCGTGGAGGCACTAGAAAAGGACATTTAATTCTGTTCTTCATAAGAGTGGAAACAAACCTGAAGTGCATACGATCATTTTTGTTCATACAAGATAAGACTAATATTTCATTTTGGAACTGTAAATGATGTAGCCCCCTTATTTTTGTGTAAACTTCATGAATATCAACAAAATGTTGTGCTTCTGTAAAAGATAGAGAAAATAAAGCTGGATCTGCTTTCTGCTGTCTCTGTCATAAAGAACATGCTGAACTTGGGCTGAAATGCAAAGCTCTAAAAGCAGGTACAGTTTAGCTTTGCCATGTCAGAAACTGATGGTTTATATTTACAGTAAGCTACATATAATACGTATAAGACTGAATCCATGAAGGACTAATAATGACAGTAAAACGTAAATATTATCGCGGTTTGAACAGGCTGAAACCAGGCTGATTACATCAGATATTGCAGAGAGAACAGAGAGAAATAATTAATTATTACAGCAAAAATGTGTTTTTGATCCATTAATAATTTTTATGTGAGGCTGAAAAATAAACGGTGCTATTACCATCGAGTCTATGATCAGTTTTATAGGCTTTTCATCAAAAGCAGCATCAAAAAGCAACTTGCTCACTGGCAGTTAAGTTCATATATATATATATATATATATATATATATATATATATTAGGCCTATAAAATCAGCATTTTAGAACACTATAATAAACACATAAGAATTATTTGCTTGATGACACTGTTATTTTTATTAATGTGAAGTGAGATGAATGAAGAGGGCATCTGTCTTGCGCAAACACACAGTGGAAAAGGGAAGCTTGGTTTATCAAGTTAATCCATGGTCCAGTGGTAAAAGTGATTTCAGAAATCCTGATTGTATTTGTGTTGTGTTTTTTTTATAATAATAAAAATAATAATATATAAAAATGATTAATACAGATGTGTGTATTCTGCAGTTCGCAGTTTTTTGTTTTTTGTTATTTTTATTATTATTATTTTAGATAGAGCATGTCCATTTTACACTAAGCATCCAGTAGTGTGACTGAATTAAGTCCAGCTGGAGAGGGGGTTGGGGTTTGGGGTTGAAAGCTCTATGTATTTGTGGGGGGTTGAAATAAAGGCTGATTTATACTTCTGTACGTCGGACCCTACGCCGTAGGCTATGCAACTCCGGATTTTCATTTATACTTCTGCGTCGTTGTCAGCGCTTAGCGGTGCAAGGTCTGCAGTGTCCATGGGAATGTTGCTGGTGTAACCTGCTGTTATACGACAAAAGCCGAAGAAGAAGCGGCTCGTCAGAGAAGCATCAAATCATTAAAACATTATTTGAAACTACAAAAAGGAGACAACAACGGAACAAGAGAAGATGGCATTCTTTCAGTCTCCACAAGGACTTGTACCACGGCAGATCAACATTGTTTGTCGCGGACAACTATATGTATAATCCTATGTAGTATAATAAATGATAAGACACTTGTTCTATGCTTTGTTTTATTTTATATAAGAAGGTTATAACATTCGCGGTATATTAAAGAGGTGCACATAAACACACACAAAACTCAAGTACATATGCCGGAGGGGGGTTCCTAGCAGACCAATCACAGCGCTTAAGGTCCAGCTGTGAAATTGATGCACTGTTAGATTTTTGGAGAGGTGCACGTCAGGCTACGCCATACTAAACATAGCCTACAGCATACTACACATAGCCTACGGCGTATGTTCGATGCAGAAGTATAAATTGGGCTTAAGAGTGTGAATCTCTTGCTCTTTTCATATGGAGAGTGTGTGATCGGCATTTTACACTTGCAGAGCAGGTTGAAACCACGTACGATTTTTTTTTAGTTACTAGTAGTCATTCATTTAAGTCATTATTCAACTAATCGCACATTTATATTAAATGAACACAGTCTAATCAATAATGAGCCTTAATATATTCCACACTAAAGCACACACATTAAGTTGCCACAAACCTCAGGCAGAAGAAACCTAATAATTGTAAAAAAGGGGACATTTTAATTATTTATTAATAAACTAATGTTTTCTTGTCGGCTGCAAGATGAAATTCACATTGCTGCCTCTCATCTCCACAGTAATTGATGGCGCTTTGAGAGAAATGCAGCAGCCTTCAGAGAGAGTATTTGCTTTCGTTTTGAATTGAATCGTTTAAAAGTAGACATTTCAAGCTTTCTGTTGATATATTTCTCATGTATGTGAGGCACCCCAATTTTAAGTTATTACATTTCAGGAAAAAATTGAAGTGATCATGAGGGCGCATCCCTGTAATGCGTGTGTATTAATTTTCCGCACAAACACTTGAATATGAATAGTTATAGAGCACATTTCTTTTAGGTTACAGTATGGGATCCGCAGTAAAAAATAAATCTTCACAAGTCTACATCCGAGACAGATGCAGTTATAACCTGTAAATTGAAGGCTATTTGACATTACGGACGTTTTACTGAACGTTGTTGTCGGTGGAGCAGCGGCGCTGATCAAATGCTTCAAAAAGCGCAAACGGGGAAAGCGAGCTGGTGCGCTCGTTAGACTCTAGGAAGCTGGAGGTTGAACGAACGCCGCCTAGCATCCATCTGGCAAATCTCCGGCCTTCTACCCAACAACAAACGGACGAACTCCTTCTGCTTTCCCGGACAAATAAGGATTTCTCACTCTGCTGCTCTGTGTTTCACGAGAAACCTGGCTCAATGACGCCATACCCGGGCTAACGCTCCATCTGCCGAGGGCTTTCAGATGTTCAGAAGCGGACTGAGAAGCAGAATCCACGGGGAAATCAGCGGCGGGGCGGGACATGCTTTTATATCAATGAGGCGGTGGTGCACAGATGTAACTGTGTTAAGAGGGAGATGTGCTGTTCAGATCTATAAGTGCTTTTTGTCAACTGCAAGCCGTTCTATTGCTCCGCGGGGAGTTTCACTCGTTCATTCTGGTGAGTGTTTACATCCTCCTCAAGCGCACGTAAGTCTGGCTTTACAGAAAACTCGGGACCAGATCACAGAGACAGAACAACAACACCCAGTCGACTCCCCTGTTTTAATCATTCTTGGGGACTTTAATAAAGCCAATCTTGCCGTGAACTGCCAAAATGACAGACAGCATGCTTACTGTCCACCCAGAGACAGTAATAATTGGATCCACGTTACTCCCACAATAAAGGATGCATATACAATCTGTTCCTCAAGCGCAGCCTTTGGGACTGTCTGATGCACTGTCTGCATCTGCTATATCGCGACCTAAAGGCAAAACTTAAATGCTGCTAAACATGTAGTAAAGACTGGTAAATAGATGGACCAACGAAACAGGCGGATTTCCAAGCTGTTTTGACCTCACTGTTGGAGTGTTTTGAAGCTGCTACCCCGATCTGGACGAAACTAACAGAGACTTTAACATTCTATAATTAGTTTCTGTGAGGACTATAGCATTCGTACCACGGCACTGATATTAA